>NC_052397.1:7086288-7348832 GCF_009389715.1 Phoenix dactylifera | reverse complement strand
AGAGTTTGGATGTGCATATTTTGTACCACACATGATTGTGCATGCATATATGTGCAATATGCCGCCTATCTCGGAGATAGATGGGTGTCACCCATTTCTCAATGCCTGCTTTGTTTACATTCTACTAGTCAACTTGATCAACTCATTATGTCACTAAACATACTTCTGACATTAACATCCATAAGAATAGATGAAATGATTGTCGCCAACCGGTAAAAGCAAGCATAAGTGACAATGCATAACTTTGTATTGACTGGATAAATTGAATCATCGAGCTGTTCAACTTAACAAATAAATGTTTGTTCACTAAATTAACAAAATACAAATCATTAGCTAAGAGTTAGAAACACATAAATCTTACTAGCTGTAAGAATTATGACTGTACTTTGGATGGTTGAGAAGGGCATTTCAACCTTGGAGAGTTTCGGTTTTAATCTCAAATATAAAAAAAAAGTGATTGAATTATAAAACGCAAAATAGTGCCAAACTTCAGAAAATTGAAAAAAAAAAAAGGAAAAAAAATTCAAGGGGATTAATTATCCAGATAGACGGTTTCTTCCCACCTAAAAGCTATGACACGTGCATTTTCACCAAATAAAAATTATTCTGCACACTAGAGTTCCCACTGGATTTTTGCAAAGATTATCCACATATATATGATCTGAACAACATGCAAATCAAATTGGAGATGAACAAACTTACTTAAAAACCATGGAATCTTCATGATGCAATCCTAAAAGGCTAAAATTCAGAAACCGAAATCATCTAACAACAACGATCATATGGATGCTGATTTCAATACTTTTCTATGAATTCAAAATGCCCATCATTTGTAACTTTGCTATGAATTCGAAATGCCCATCATTTGTAACTTTGCTATGAATTCAAAATGCCCAACATTTGTAACTTTGCTATGAAACAACATATCCACTCCAAGCATCAATTTTCAGCCAACCTATTATTTTGCTGTGGGAGTAAAATCTTACATTTCTAACAAGAACTCTGACAAACAGAGATAAAATCTACAAGAATCAATCAATACCAAGAACAGACTGCTTAAAAAAAACAAAATAAAAAGAAAGATGCCAAACCCGCAAGATCGATGTTGTTACAGTAACATGTGTTTCCGGAGTTCTTGAGGCTGAGGAACCTGTGACCTTCATGGAGCATTGAACCTGCAGCTCCAACTACCTAACCCAATTGATCACAGCAATTGACTGCTGCAAAACACATCTGATGGCATTCAATTCGTCCATCAATCTTTTATCATACTAAGACAATTAGTGAAAGATATACAAAATTCCACATTCAAGAATCAAGAAAACTTCACAAGATACACTATAGCGAGTGATGGTTTCTCCGTAAGAGTTGAATCTGTTATGAATCTTAAAAAATAATCAATCAGTTCAACTCTATCATGTCTACAATTGTATTAGATTCATCACATAACACAATAACAAGACTGATAAACTTAACATCTCTCTCTCTCTCTCTCTCTCTCTCTCTCTCTCTCTCTCTCTCTCTCTCTCTCTCTGTGTGTGTGTGGTGTGTGTTGAAGTGACTCTAGTGAGAGTCGGTTGAAGGAAAAACGACTGCCTTGGAGTTACCACACTTGCAGCACTTGAAGTTGATCCTGACTTCCACTTCTCCCGAAACCATTGCCATCTCTTTCCTCTCCTTCTCTCCCTCTTTCAGTTCCTTCGCCCCTTCTTCATCCTGCCACAACAAATTTAGAAAAATAACCAAAGAATCAGATTAATTTCCATATAATCACGTTGATTTGCCCTTCAATCCCCCCCCCCCCTCCATCTCCCCTTCTCCCCGCTTGAAAGAGATTGACGGATTACAAAGAAGAAAGATGAAAGAAAGGAAAAGGAAGTGAAAAGAATGGAAAAGACTCGAGGAAACCTTCTTCTCCGTGACTTCTTGTTTCGCCACCGCCGGCGCGGGATCGAGGTGGTCGGAGGCGTCGGATCGGGGAGAGTCTCAGGGGCAGCGGCAGTGGCGGCCCGCCGGGGACGTTCTCGGACGGGGCTGGGGCTGGGAGGTCGGAAGAGGTCGAGGCCGGAGCGAGCGGAGCTGGTGGCGCCGCAGTGGGACTGGTGGCGCGGATGGCGGTGGCCAAGGCGACGGCGGAGGGAGACGGGGCGGAGGCGGAGCGCGCGAATTTCACTGGCGGTGGGATCGGGCGGCGGCGGAGCAAGAGGCGGGGGACGAATCCCAGCGCTCCAAGGCTGGCCGCCGCCGCTTGTTGCCGCAGCACGGGCACGGCTCGCTGTATCCCACCATCCTATTTCTCCTCTAGCTTTCTCTTTCTCTCTCTAGAATTTGGAGAGCTTCTCGGCTTTCTTGGAAGGGGGAATGTGAGTAACGAAGAGCGATTGGAATCGGAGTTCGAATTATTTATAGACACTGAGAAGAGAGAGAGAGAGAGAGAGAGAGAGAGAGATGGCGGCCGTTGGGTACAATGGAGGGATTTGATTTAGTGGAGACGTACGAAGCCGTTACAGTAACTGTACGGAGAGGGGGTCCGGAAGAGGCTTGATCTCGAGGTATAGGGGATTGTAAGATCAGAGCCGTCTATTGGTCGGTCTCTTAGCGACGTAATCTTGATGGATTCTTCCGGACGGTCCTGATTAATTTTGAGCAACTTGGCAGCAGTGTTAGTATGCACCTCCAAACTTTTGGTATCAGGTGGTTAATTAACAAGCATCAACTTGGAATTGAAAGATTTTAATTGGTTCTTATTTTTTAAAAGTAAAATCAAACCTCTGAGTGGCAAAATGGTTAAACCGTGTAGACCAAAATTAGAATTTTTAACCCGATTTAAGATCAAGCCAATCTTGAGGCGATGATCTATGAGCTCAATTTTCAAACTCAACCCGGCCAAAAGTTTATACAGAATGCACATTATATAATTTTCCAAGTAAACTCTCTACATATAATTAGAGGCTATTAGTTTTTTCAAGTTGTGTTTTTGATTAAATTTTGCACATAAATTATCGACTCATATTTGAAAATATAAATATACTTCAATAGAAGAAATGAGAATGATCTTCATTTTAAATTTTGATTTGTTACTAAAGTAGAATCTTAAATTTCTTGCATTCTACTTTATAAATTTTCAAAAAGTCTAGATTGGCCTGTGCAGCCCGAGAAGCCCAGCGAATCTAACTTAACATGGACTAGCTCGAGTTTAACTGCAACTTGCTTGCATTAATGTTAGGTTGAGTACAGGCCATCCAATAACTAGGGCCAATCCCAAAACCATCTGCAGCCTGGCCTAACCCCATGTAATAGAACTCATTAAGGGGTAGTGAGCATGATAAATTAAAAGAATAACATATCTCTTTTTTGCTATGCAAAAATAATGTATTTTCCAGCATCATACAATTAAAATAAAATTATAATAAGATAATGTTGTGTAATGTTGTAACTTGACAACTTGGTGGGTCATAATTTCTTAGCTTATCTCTTTCTGCTCCTTATATTCCCTACCATTCAGGTGTACTGATATTATGCAATTTTTTTCATTTATGATAGCTTGCCATTTGGTGAAAAAAATGATGTGCCTCTGTCTCCTTCAATCAACCATGTAGCTCAAGATCTTTATTGCTAGAATATCTTTTTCTTTAGCATAACTTTGGTCTATTTGATATTTGAGATCCCTTCTGGGACATTGCAACTGAATTGTGATATTACCATTATCCTCAAGCACATCAATCATTTCAATTTTTTCAGAATTATTTTCTTTTCTTCATACTGCAGTCTTCTTATATTCTTGGACTAGCTTTTTAGCTTGCTCCTTAAATTTCTGAAATTAGCAATCATTTCGCAGCTATATCTGCATCAGGTTCAATCTTTTTCCAGCTTGCCAGTACCATTTCATCAAGACTTCCCCACCACTTTCAAATCTAAATACAGAATTATGGATCAGCCTTTTTATAGAGACGAAGGAGGGCATGATATGTTCAATCTACTTGTCATCCATTATCATTATTAAGTTTTCCTTCAAATACGTCATGAATAATGTATGTCTTGCATTGGACTTGAATATAAACCAATTCTAGCCTGCACCTGGCAGCAATGGCTAGGATCTTGCTTGACCTTGTTTGGCCGTAGTGACTTGATGGGTTGAAAATTTTCTATCGAGCCTAACTAGACTCGACTTGATTGGTCATTGGTCCGGTAGGATCGAATTCAGATTTAAAATCATGACCTATATTGAATACTTGATCATGTGGGATTCGTGCTTGTCTAGTCTTGATCTAGATTGATTGTAAGGCCCTATTATAGTTGACTCTTAAAACCAACTCACTCAATACCCATCGATAGAGCTCTTTTCCATCGACCGAGAGGTGCTCATTGACTTCTTTAAAAAGACTTTCTTAGCTATTCAACATAACTGGTCTCAGATGGGAACCTCTAAGATAGATCTCAGTGCATTGGCAGTTCCTTTAAGTTACAAGGAGTCAAGGAATAAACTTGCTATTTTCTCTGCTTGAACTGACAAATCACCAAAGTGGCTAGATGGATTTCCCAATAATGTTCTTTCTAAAGATGCTTTGTAACAAAGATGGTTTTGTAAACAATAGTCTTTTAACCAGCTTCTATAATGATTCCTTTAGATCTGGGCAGATTCAATATTGTTTATCGAGCCCTTGCATCTAACTGGAGATAACTCCGAACCCTCCAATTTCAAGCCATCAGTTTGATGCAGTCCGTAAAGTTACACCTAAAGTACTCGCAACCAGAGCTGGGACTACACCTGGATAGTCTAATTGATATAGCATAATTAAGTTCATTAAAGGTTGATCTTTAGTAGAAACTTCTGTGCACAAATGAAATCTTCATCATTGCAAACGAAATGAATTGAAGAGTTCTTGGTTGAGTTGGATTTCGAGAAGGCTTCCAACAAGTTGAATTCGCACTTCATATTCAAGTAATAGAGAAGAGGGGATTTCTGAGGCAAAGGATTGACAAGAGAAGACTAATAATATCCACTAACAGGTTGTTGTTCTAGTTAATGGAATGTTGGGAATTGGATCAATTGTGAAACAGGTGTTTGGCAGGGTGATCCTCTATTCCCATTTTTTTATATACTCTGCTGGATATCCTAATAGTCCTACCAAACAAATCCAGCAATCCGGGCCTAATCAACAGGATAGCTCCTTCGAAATCATGCCAGGATTAAGTAGCCTTCTTCATGCAGACGATACCCTTTTCTTATGTGAGCAGAAGGGGATAAGTTATAATACTCAAGGTAATTCTTTCTAATTTTCAGCTTGCATATCACTTTCCATAAGAGCTCACGAGAGTGATGAAATGGCCAAGTGTTATCTCCAACAGCCAACTGCATGTTAAAAAAATGCGTATTAAATATTTGGGTCTGCCTCTGGACGATAGGAGGCTTAGAAGGAGCATTGGAAAAGATGATAAAAGGATTTAATAGCAAACTCTGACTAGCTTCCTTTATATGTCCCTCTTAAGCTTCCATCCTGGGTAATCAGGCGCAGTGGCAGAATTAGAAAAGCATTCCTCTAGGAAGGAGGATCACAAGATTAGTGAATGGGGAATGGTTGCCAAAGAAAAATCTGAAGGTGAATTGAGAATTAAGAACTTACAAGATTTTAATAATGCATCGTTAGCAATAAGGGGGATGTTTTAATCACTAGAATGTACATAATGTCTAGACAAACAATTATCTAAAAGGGCATATTAACAAAGAGCATAGAATTTCTGGCATTCAAGTATAAAAGTCCGGAATCAGCTGCCTTCTTTATCGAAAGGCCTTTCCAAAGTCTCGCAGCTTTTTTGGTGTCAGCTAGCATTTACTTTAGGGCAAGGAAAAATATCAAACTTTGGAAAGATTGCTAGCTGGATAATTTAGCCCTTAGCAGATTGTTTCCAATGTTACATTAGGCTACTACAAAATACAATTTGACTTAGCGTGGGTGCTATCAAGAGTCCAACTTCTCATTCTCTTTGGTCAGCAGCAACTCCAACAAAGATAAGAGCATTCCTGTGGTTAGTCATCAAATAAACGGGTTACACACAGGTGAAGTGCTTGCAAGAATGACATGGTAGATTAGCTCTGGATGTAATTTCTGCAGTACTCCAGACTCTAAACCACCTTCTTTTGAACTGTTGCTAAAGAAATTTGGAATAGGATAAAAGATGCAATTAAATTCTGCAGATTTCCTCCATCCATTCTTAATGCAGACAAAATCAAGACATAAAAGAATCAAGAGCAATTTAAGAACGGCATGGGATAAATTGGTGTTAGCCCTGACTGATCAATCTGGGACAGAAAGAAATAGTAGAATATTTCTGCATAAAAGCAGCTCCACAGAGACTCTCATTAGAACTCTTCAAGGACTGCAGCAACCTGGGTAATGAGAAAGCACACATAGCACACCATAGATTATGAAATTCACTCTCGACGATTCTTACTTTGTGATATTTCGCTTCCTTTCTCTCCCCCTTCCCCCACGCTCTTCTTTCTCTTGTACATGCTTTCTTTAAATAAACTGGGTAAAGATTTGTTCCCCCTCCCCTTACACTCGAAGATTGAGTTGTGTTAGAAAATGCCAACCCAACTTCAAAGCCAAGCTCGAGCAGAAATTTGACAACACAATCAACTTTTCTGGCCTCCAGGTTGAGCAAACATAAACTTACAAGAAAAACAAGAATTCTCTTTTTTTCTCCAGAGTAAACCTGGTCGCCAATGATACTGCACTGAAACAGCATTTCCAGCAGGAATCACCTACTAACATTTGAAGCCCACCTCCACAACTCCCCAGTCCCTGACAGAAAAAGATAACCAAGCCTTGATCAGGAAATTAACATAGCAAACAATCCATATTACACGAACTGAGTCTGGCAATTTCAATGGATCTGCTGGTTAATGTCACTTGTGCCCATCTTTACAATTAGAAAGGACTCCAAGACAATAATACAAAGGTGCTGAAAGGTAGAGATAGCTCCAACAACAGAATTGGAGGACCCTCATTCCAGCAGCGTGTTCTAATGATGCCCACCCATAACCGAGCCGACAAGAGATGGGCATCATTCTGCATACTAACCACAGAAAAACAAACAAATTTAACAGGATGATACTTTAAATGATATAGAACACTACCTTAAACAAAACACAGCTTTCAGGTCCCTAATTGCAAGCTCAGATATAATTCAGCTTCCGCACCGACACAACTTACCCATGACAACAAGTTACTTCCAAGTAAACACTCAACAAAACCGAAAAATCTAAACATGAATAGGTATGTAACTTTACTACTGCCAGCCACCGTACTGTTGTTGGTGCTGCTGGTTGCGATTCCCACCCATCATGTTGGGGCCCCGGCCTGCACCTGAAGCACCATATGGACCCCCCTGGGGGTAATTTGGGGCACCTACTCCATAACCACTGCCGCTACCACCTCTAGGACCACCGGTACCAGGCATACCACTCCCACCATAAGGAGGAGGTCCACGTCCTTGCTGGGGATATGGACCGCCGCCATAACCACCACCTTGACCACCACGATTTGGGTTATATCCACCACTTGGATTTCCACCTTGTGGGTATCTGCTTGGCCCTCCAGAAGGGCCTCGTGGCTTGCCATAGTGATGGCTTGGGCCAGCAGCCATGGGAGGAGGAGCATTGTGCATAGGCTGGCTGGGACCAGGTCTGATCTGAGGGTGTGGTTGCCCAGTTTGCTGAATGGGTGGCAGACGGGCATGCGGTGGTGGATGCTGTATTTTCTGTCGCTTTGCTGCTTCCTCTTGCTGTTGTCGTTGCTGTTGACGCTTCTTCTTTGTCTGGAACTCATGTGAGGACTCATACTTTGGTAAGCTGTATCGCCAAGAAATAGACACAGGACAATGAATTGAAGGTGAGTAATTTGTTCTTAAAAAAGGGCGAGTAATTTGCATGAAGGGCAACATAATGATAGATTGGATCAAGCGAGATGGCTAGCCCAAGATCAAGGAGCAAATAAGTGCAAGAAAAGAGACATATTTGGTTTCTAAAGTTAGGGAGAAAAACACATACCTTTTAGGATCACAAGGTAGAGGATCATTCCAAAAGTACTCCGCCATCCAGTGCATCTTTTGCAGAAATCCTCTGAAACATTGGAACCAAATGCCGTAATAAACAAAGAAAGAAAATATCAAACTTGTATCAACGTGAAATGATGTACAGACACAGCATCAGCTCAAAAATTTTACAGGGAAGGACATAGAGAAACAAAAAACAAACTCACTTGAGCAAGACATAAGAACTTTCCATCATCCAAATTGATGTTCATATGGAACATACACAAAATCTCAATCAAAAGAATTATAGCCATTAAAAATATTCCCTCCAAGGCTCATCCTGATTGGAATCCATGGCCTAAATGGGGAATTCACTAGCAGATGACAACCAGCTAGAGGTTCCAAATCACCCAATTAGAATTTTCTTCTATCTAACATGTCTGATTTCCTTTTAACAACGTTGCCTAAATGGAGTATGGACTGATACCAGCACATGCCCAACCGATAAATCTTCTACATAATTTGCAATAATAATTGAAAAGTTGACGTTACGTAGCTGTGAGGCTAAAAATATTTGAGTTTGATGCAAAAAGGAAACATTCAGTATAGAAATTTATAAAGCCGCTATATAAATAGAAATTGAGCAGCAGAGTAGAATACGACAACTTAATACTTAAGCATCACAAAAACTGAGAAAGTTGCGGACACAAATTATAATACTTATTATTATTTGATAAAAAAATGCCAATAATGTTTTGATGAGCCCCAATTGGAAGTGGACATCAGATTTTCCAGCCAACCAAAGCTTTCTACACTCCTAAAGTTTCATCCCTGTCCAAGCAAGGAAAGCCAGCACATGAAAATAAAGAAAGAGATGCTAATGACAGGATAGAGGAAGTGAAGCAGCACTAAGCAAACATCTATTAACAGTCTAATTATCTCCAATTTACAGGAAGGGAAAAGAAAGCAGTACAGTTCTGCATGAGTCTGACTGCAAAGAATTCTCACGCAATTAGAACAATCCTCTGTGTGTGTGTGTGTGTGTGTTTTGATGAAAGTCCATCATCACATATGATGTTTATGATGCACATTGGGTTTATGCCTTGATAACAATGTCATGATTTACATTGTGATATTGCTGTGCAAGAGTGCAATCTTTGCATGACTTGTCGCCATAACACAATACTGAACCATGATTGTCATTTGCAACTCTTCCCAAAAGGAAAACTCCGACATACTCTAGTTTACTGCCTCTCGTTTAATCTACTAGTCCGACTAGGAAACCACACCCAGCTTTATCCAATATAATCACAGTAATCTGTACACACTAATAGAGCACTACACAAGGACCTCAACTGTCAGCAAATCCCATCTTCTGGTCTTGACTAACAAAATTTGCCTATATGGCATTCAAAATACATATTAAGTTAGCATTAACCGACAAGTGCCCTCTTTTTTATGAATACAAAAGGAGTAAAAAAAACTAGATGTTGTTAACCATAAAACCTCATCATTTCCCATGCCTGATTCAAATTATCCACACATGTACATGAGGAATTTAGAGAACCAGTCTCATGGTTCCATTGTCTGCTTGCTGCCAATATGATGTCTCGTACCATGCCATATTCAAGCAAAAGCTCATGCACCACTCAATATAACCTCCATATTATATCCTAAATTTCAAGAAGATTATTTATATGTTGTTACTTCATTCATGTAAACTTTGTTTCCATGTCAATAGCATATTCTGTTTCCACTTCATACTCAAACTATAATGCTACTTTAACGAACCAATGTGTTTCAACATCTGATATATTGGCATCAAATTTTCTCCTCATATATTATAGGCACAAGAAAAGGATAATTTTGATCCAGTTCTGCTAGTTTAAAATAATAAAATACAAGCACATACAACACCAGCCTGAAAAAATTGACACTTAAGAATGAATCTACACAAATAAAATCAAGCATAAAATTAACTTATGATATTAGACTAACCCTTTGTATGAAGTCAATTTTGATGATGCAAAAATAATTCAGGTCGTATTCATTAGGTCATTGTGATTAAGTTTTTCTAAATATATAAGAGGTAATATATTGATGAAATTACCTGGGATGGATCCAGTGTTAACATTCTCTCTAGCAAGTCCAAAGCATGACGGTCAAAACTGCCAAATCACAAATAACATTTTAACAGAAGTGCGAAGGACATGAACCAAAAAATATCCAGAATTTCAAATCTTCGTACCCGCTCATCGAAATACTGCTTATCAAAAAAAAAAAGTATCATGCCAGACTTGACAACATGGATGAAAAAAGAGCAAAAGATACCAAGTTACTTACTGCTTGAAAACCTCCCTGAGCCGTCTCTTCATTGGCCGTGAAGGCTTAAAATTGTTATACCAGGGAATTTTAGAAACACCAGGCCAGTTGACCTCATCCGGAGTCCCACAGAGTTCAAATATCTTAGTTAGTTGCTCCGGCTGCAGGAAAGTCAGTAGCAAGATATCATATTCATCTTTGAGAGCTTTAAATAAGGAAAGGATTTAAAATAGCAAGAAAAAACAGACTTATATGAATTCTGTATTGTACTATAAAGAAAATAATCCGACTGCATCAAACAAAAAAAGGACTCAAATAACAAGTCAAAACAGATTTATCTGAGATTTGTAGGTCCTATAAAGAAAATAGTCATTTGCATCAAACAAACTGGTGCAACCATTTGCTTGGCTGATTACGAACAGTGCCGTAATGATAAAACCACATCTTACTTCAAACTAAAAACTAATTCCACAATTCCATTTTAGCATTACCTTTAAAATTAAAGCAAAATTTTAAAGTCAGCTAAAGAAAAGGGTGAACTATAGTCGGCAAAGATAAAAGGGTCAACTTTTAAACAACGTTTTGCATAGTTGACTGTATGAGTCCATACGTGGCATACCATACCATCCCCTGTAGGAAACCAGTATGGTACCCTACCATATGGTACAGGGGCTCCATACAGTACTGTACCACCACATGGTATAGGTGCTGTCCCAACATAGCCACTTTTACAATGTGTTGGTATGGCAGTGTAACATACTAGACACCAAGATAGTATTAAACAATCAATTGCATATTTTAGGCATCTTATTTTGCATAAACTACACAACTTATTTCACAATGACAATCTTGGGGAAGTTAAATTTCAGGGATGGTTCTATGATATGATTCTCATACACCAAAAATATTTATAGAAAACAATCTTACTAAACGATGTGTGGAACTAAGTAATCGGTATATGATAAGCCTCCCTACAATATGAAAACTATGATCTCTTTTGCTTTCTTTACCAACTGAAAAATGCAGTCCATTTTTAAGCATTTGTATCCATGAAGACCATCGTAGTAAGCTCTTTATATACAATTGCATGTAGAAAGAAACTATTAAAAAAACAGCACTCTGAAGATATTGAGCAACAAAATCAAGAATTCCCAATGTTAGGTTTGACATGGATAAAATAGTGATCACTTCTTTCATGAACATAACTAAAGCTCATCACTAAATATACTCTTTCATTTACAAGTGCATTCATGAGATCTGGTGGTGAATATTCTTCTTGACATATGTAAGAAGCAACACTATGCCCTCTTTCCCCCCAAGTTACCAGTAACCATTTAAAGTATAAGGTGTCACCCTATCTTATTATTATTGCCTCTTGTTATTTGTTACTGTTAATATTATTGTAATCGTAATTGCCGTTGTTACTTATCAGTGATCCAATGGATAGAGATGCGAAGATCAGGTTTGTTGTTTGTATCAATGGAAACACCTACCTATTGCTTAAACCTTTACTTATTTTCCTTTATGAAGCGATGAAAAAGCATCAATTGGTAAGAAAGCTCTAGGCCATCTTGAACTAACTAAAAGTTGTGCCACGATTCAGGCTTTGTGCTGCTTTGATGTGAGGCAGCCTCTGGATACCCGCATTTTCCTCCTTTATACCCCTATAAAATGGATGAAACCCTAACCCTTGGAACTCAAAGGCTTTAGACTCCCTTTCTTCACAAAACACCTTCAAACATTTTTTTCTTTAACAATTGTTGCTTATTAGAACTCTTAAGCATTTCCCTTACTTCCCTTGATAAATTCTACAAATTCTGTACATACTATAAAGAAAATAGTCAGATTGCATCAAACAGAAAAAGGACTTGAATAACAAGTCAAAACAGATTTATCTGAAATTTGTATGTTCTATAAAGAAAATTGTCAGTTGCATCAAGCAAATTGGTACAACCATTTGCTTGACCTAGACTAACTAAAACCCTAATCAAATACCTCTCATCTTTTTCTTTTTGGTTGGGGTGGGAGAGGGTGCGGTTTGATGGTGGCACACTTTCTTGCAAGATAGAATCATTTTTCACACCTACAAAGCAACATTATAGTATTATAAAATCATAACCCAAAAATCCTCTCTCCTGCTCTTCTTGGTCAGCTTCTTTAGACGTAGATGAAAATTATGAAGCCTTTTTCTCAAAAAGCCTGCACTTTTCCCAAATCAAGATTCATTTCCTTCAGTAATTAATCATATTAAAAACTCCTTCCCCTGATCCTTCACCATCACCTTACTTGTCTTTATTTTAATTCACATGCTCTTAAATTGCATTTCATTTAGTCATTACACTATGTGTCTATCTATTGATAATAGCATGTAGACAAATTTTTCCTCTACTTATTGTTCTTGTGTCTCAACAAAAAATTCTGAAAGCCATCTGCAATAGCATAAGACTTCTCTAGACATTATATGCTCAATTTTGTTGAGAATATTATTCACCTTTGAAAAGATTCAGAGCGAAAATAAATAATACAAGCCGTACCAAAACTATGTGTCCTAAGAAACTGCCACAGTCACAGAACATAATATTACATTTGCTTGTACATGTACGTACGAACCCTAGGTCATGAATGAACATGAAGACCAATATGAACTAGAAGGAATAAGACCACTATAAAAGAAAGGAAATGTAAAGATTCACGCATAAGCAAAATACCTCATTTTTTCCCGGCAAGATTGGTTTCCCATGCAGAAGTTCTGCAAAGATACAACCGACAGACCACATGTCAACAGCTGGACCATACTTTGTAGTTCCAAGCAGCAACTCTGGAGGCCTGTTACCAAAAATGCCATGAAACTTAACCAGTTAGATGCAGAGAGTGGTGCATTGTGTTGAACCAGGAAAAAAATTTACAAGTATGGAAATCAGCATTGTATTCAAAGGTTGATGAAGACAGTATTTACCTGTACCACAATGTGATCACACGATTTGTTAGGTTTCCATTGTGATCACTGGAGAATGACCGTGCAAGGCCAAAATCAGCAAGTTTTAGATTCCCCTCATTATCAATTAGAAGATTAGAACCTACACCAATAACCATAATTCATCAAATCAGCAGCAAAATCAAGGTTGAAAACAAAATTTTTGACTCATTGCATATGCAATACTTTAAACTACCTTTAATGTCGCGATGGAGCACTTGATTGACATGACAATAATGAAGACCTGTTAGCAGCTGCCTCATGTAGCACTGATTGGGCATGACCAAACAGCAGAAGTAGACAATCAGTAGGCGGTAAAATGAATAGTGAACACAAAATTATGGAGGCCTTATTTAATACCTTAATTTGGGGTACAGTGAATCTCATCCCAGGACGGTCTGCTAGGCCAGTCAAATCATGATCCATGTACTCAAAAACCATGTAGATGTTTCCTTTATACTTGTTAGCATCTGCAGCATTCAACAATTTGAACATCAGAGTTCCCCTTGAGAAGGGATGGCTAGGCAGGAGAAAAAAAAAAAAAACTGAATTCGTAATTGGTCAAATATATGATTTTTAACCGAGACATTCAAAGTGAAACTAGGTAGCTAAGTTACTGAACAGAACCCACCTGGCTTTCCTTGTTCATCCTTTTCAGGACCTGGTTATGTTTAACCGAAAAATAAATAAATTAATGATACAACAAACTTGACATGTATGAAGAGGAGCTCATGTGCGACATGAAAAAACCTGGAGAGGTCACAATCTCCTTCAATTGGATAACATTTTCATGATGCAGCTTCTTCAGAATTTTGATTTCGCGTATGGCTGTTATAGGAAACTGCAAGACTAATAAAATTTTAGCCAAGGTAAAGGATGAATATTTTATCCATTCAACTTGAAGAATTTCCAATAAGCATATAGGTAGAACACAAACGCGTAACTCCTTCTCTTTCATTGTCCATTCTAATTTTCTTCAGGGCCACTATTTCCCCTGTTTTTATTTCTCTTGCCATATAGACCTGCCTGCAATCATTGTAACAGTGCAAGAAAAAAAGATACTCTTCAGTGATCAAACCAATAAATATGTCAAAAATAAGTCATGGATGTTAGTAGATACATACTAATATGTTGTATCCACCATTGCATGCTGCTGATGACACACAAACGATACAAAGGCCTCTAGATGCAATTTAGAAGGCCTAAGACAATAAAAACTAACTCGAACAAATTCCACCAAAACCTCAAGCACTTATATAAATAAGAGGATATTGACATGTGTATCTGTATTGCACACTGATGAAGACATTAAAAAAACAAATCCACCACCAAAATATCCATAATGAAGTGTGATGCCTTACAAACCATGTGACACTACATTGCGTGCTATTCTAAGTAATGAAAGGCAAAAATAGAAGAATTTATTCGCAGTTTCATCAATTTTGGGACAAATTTTCTTTAAAAAAGGATTATGAGATGCAGTGTAATTCACCGACACTTTACAAAACCTCCAGCTTAACAACAACCAAACCAAATTTACATTAAGAAGAATCTATATGCACATGATTCCCGAGAGTTTTATGATTTCTACACCAATTCAGGCTTAGAGCTTGTCATGATTGTATATATCAATATATTAGTTGGCATATACTATCAACAGGAAAGTAAAAGATGCAACCCTTCAACCAGAATTCAGTACTAACTCAAAGAAAAGGAGCATATTTTATGGAAACATATATCAAGACGTCCAGGAACACAAACGATATCAGTCTATGCAACCGAGTAATAAAAGAGAGAACTTTGACCGGTTATCGCACTCACCCATATGTGCCTTCACCAATCTGCTCCAATTTCTCGAAGCAGTCGACGCTCCGAGACCCCCACGACGGGGCTCCTCAAGATTCAGTTGCCCGGGAGCGGCAACAGTCATCCTCTACCTCTACTGCAACTCCTCAAAAGGTTTATAAGCGAAAAACCCTAGCAAAAGAGATGCAGCAGGATCAATTCGACACGATTCCCCAAAACAAGAAACGTATGTGTCCCTTCCGAGAAATCCGATTCAATTAAACCAAAAGAATCAACGAATTCCGGAGGAAATCGGGTCTTAGGGTTTTTGGCGGATGAAGAAGAAGAGGGCGAGGGAAAATGGAGAAGGCTTGGAGAAATCCTTTTAAAGAAGGAGGGAGAGGAGAAGGAGAGGGCTTTACCTCCGATCGAGGGCGCGGCGTCGAGAGAACCTTGGAGTCGTCTTCGAGGAGAGGAAGCCGAGTCAGTGGCCGGACGAGGTGGGAATCGGTGGGGTGGTTCAGGTGTTTATAGGTGTGGGTGCCGATTCGATTCGGTGGGGTGAATCGGAAACTTATCCGATTTTTTTGACGTTCTCCAAAAGAGAATTTGCATTACATAAAAAAAAAACAAAAGATAATTTGCATACATTCCCCTTAAATTTTTAAAGTTCGCAAAATATTTCGTCTTGCAGGGAGATGTCTGAATGTATATGTTATATATCGCCTACCGTTCTATCTATGTAAAGTAGATAGTTTAAATAAATATAAACTATATTTATATTGCATTGAGATATTTTAAATGCATATATTATATAAGGCCTACCTTTTTATCTATATATTATAGATATTTAAATGCATGCAACCATTTAATAATGCTTAGTCAGAATGTGTACATGAGTTAAATCTAAATGTGTGTAAACCATATAATATGTGCATAAGTCCTCTTAACTCTATACATTTTATAAAAATAAGTAAAGTTAATATTTTGTGAAATCTAAATATTTGACTAGTAATTTTTTGTATCCACTTGAGGCATAACTTAAAAACTATCAAAATATATCATATTTGGTTTTCTAGATATTTTTAATAGTATAGATCATAATAAATGGTGCAGATTTTTAATTTGGATATTTGCAAAAATCTATGTAGTTGACATGTTCATAGAGCTTATCTCCAAGCAATAATATAACCATGTTATTTAGTGAGAGAGGTTCTAATCTATAAAGGGATATTTCTAAAATTGTAAAAGGCTTACAAATTTCGCAAATTTATACCCACTAATAATAGGGAGATCCTAAAATATAAGTATTAGAATGAGAAAACTACCATCTATAATGTATACTTATTAGAAGCATTCAAAATATGTATATCTAACTAACTTATCAAAAAAAAAAAAGATAAGCAGAATTGGAGCTACAACAAAGAAAAAAAAACTTCGAAACAACATCACTTAATTACTCATGCAGACTGCATAAATGGATGGCATAATAATTATTTTCATATTATCCAAATGATTTGCATTTTTATATGATCCAAAGAACAATGCCCTTAAAACATTTCAACCATTGAAGCATGAGTTCTATGTACATATATATACATGCATACAAATACGCATACAAATATATACATATATTTGTGTGTAAATATAAATACAAATAAATATATAAATAAATGTATGTATATATAATGTGCACATGTAAATGCATGCATGCATATGTATGTAAATATATATGCATATAATGTATTTATATTTACATTATGTATAAATACATATATATGTATATGCACAATAATTTGTGTCAAAAAATATATCTCAAAGCATTCAATTTATTAACCATCCTTTTATTTTATCAAAATATGAAGTAAAAGATATATAAAAATTCTAAATTCAAAATTCAAGCAGACTTCACGAGATGGTTTCTCCAAAATAGTTGTATTTTGGATGCTGGAGAATTGAGTTAAGAGACATAAGACTCCAAGTCGAAAATTAGAGAGGTTATATATCTATTAAATGGGATATGGAATGGGCATATGATTGAGTAAGATGGGATATTCTTTTTTTCTTCCATCTAGTGAGTGGGATTTCATAATACTTGGATTGACTGGATTTGTGGATGTCTACTTTCTCCATCTTTTTCTATTTTAATAAATGGATCTCCTTCAGAAAGTTTCTATTCTATGATAGGTTTTAGGTAAGGATGTTCTTTATCATCATATTTGCTCAGATGCTTTGTCTAGAAAGCTTAGAGATACTATGTTGAGAAACTCGCTTATAGTCCATCAACCATAAGGTACAATAATAAATATCTCTAACTTTTTTTTTGAGAATGACTGTGTTCTATTTGCTCGAGTTACATTGACTAATGCTATGGTGCTATGTAATATTTTATTAGAGTATTGCATGACATAAGACAAAAAATTAACTTAGAAAAATCAGTTGTCAGATTCATTCCAAAAGTTAATACCTTATTAAGGAATCAAATTAAGAATTATTTGCATATTCAGAAATTTGATGAAATGTAGAATTATTTGGTGGTTACGATGTCTAGCAAAAGATTGAGCTTGGTGGACTGCAGTGGTCTGGAACAATAATTTTTGAGGAGGTTAGAAGGGTGGCAATGGAACGCTCTTTCTATGATGGGTAGGAATACATTAATTAAGTATGCACTCCCTGCTCTTCCTATCTATTCGATGTCTCACTGCATTATTCCTAAGAGTGTGCTTTTAAAGTTGGAAGATATAATAGGAAATTTTCTACAGGGTTTCTCAAATTCATCTATAAGAGTACATCTAGTATCTTGGAATTGTATTTGCCAGCCGATCAGGACAGAGGGATTGGATATTACTTCTCTAATTGCTTGAAGTGATGATCTAATGGCCAAACATGTTGTGTGGTTTATAGTGACCTAGAGAGTTATAGGTTTCTCTTATGTGAGCAAAATATAGAGTTTAGTCGTTCACATCTCTCCAATGTGACCACACACCAGTTCACCTATTTAAAGGAACTTGTGTTCTTTTGCACCATTTATTTTATCTAATTTAGATGGATTGTGGGTAATGAGACGTCTATTAATATGATTTAAGATTAATGAATTTCAGATATTTCTATTGCATATTGGCCCGTACTAGTGAATACCAGCTCTTTGTAGAATCTCAAAGTTAAAAATCTCATGGTGGTAGGTGAGTATAGTTCGGATTTTTTTGTGATTTATCAATACTTTCTAGAAGAACTGGTTGATAGAATTTGTTCTATTTCTATACCAGGTGAAGATATTGAGGATAAATTGAGATGGGGACCTTTACATAGGTTGTCAGTTAGAACATCAAACTTATATAATTTTTGTAAGACTAAAGCTCCATCATCTAGAGGTATTGGTTGGATATGGAGGATTAGGGCTCTATTTTTGTGGAAGTTAGTATGGTACCGGTTTTTATTTCACAACAATTTACATAGTCATGGTTTTCATATCCTACATTATTATGACTTATGTCCTAATATAGAGGAGTCTATAGCTAATGTTATTTTGCACTGCAGGTTGGCAAACTAGGTATAGCGACAGGCTCCTATGTTTGTTATAGCGACTTTTTTAAAGGGGGTCTCCTATGCCATGTCGAAGGCAGCCATCCAATCTGCAGCCCCATTGACCTCCCTATAAACATGGCCCGCCCCAAAGGAGGTAATTCCCCTCTCCACTCTCTAGATGTCCTGAATGAAGGGATGTGGGCCTGCACCCTCCCACCCTCCCCCTTGCTCGTCACTAGAACCAACCGATCACTATCGCCGAATCACCCTCCATCAAGATAGCTTCAGTTCTCAGTGTATGCAGGGGCGGCCCAATACATTTGGGGGCCTAAGGCGAACTCACTAAGAGAGGCCTTTTTTAAAATAATAATAATATTTTTTAATAAGTGTAAAATGTTTTAAAAATTTATTTAAAAATAATCCATCTAGATGCAAAATTGCTAATTAAATTTTTGTACTCGAGATTTATTAAAATACTATTTTCAATAAATAATATAGCTAATCCATTTAATCTTTCTTGTGACATAGTTGACCGCAAATAAGAAATTGAAAATCAAGAAATCACTATTAAAACAAAAAAAAGAAATTGAAAAATCTCGAGGGTTCTTTCCTCATTTTTATGTTTTTGTTCTTTCTTCCTTGTTTCATTTTCTTTCTTTTTCTTTATGCTTCTTCAGTTCTTCTTTCTTCAAGATTATCCCTTCTTGACGGTGCTAGCAAACTTAATTAGTATTCTCTCAGGGTGCCAAGTGGGTCAGTGACTCATTGAATAAAATCTTTTAACTTCTGTAATTTTTGTGATTCCCTTTGGAACTGTCACTTATAAAAGAATTATTATGCATATACCTCATGATATTATATATTCACTCTCCCATCTCATCCCTAGAGTCTACAACTCCGTCCCTGTAAGACTTCAGGAGCTTTCTAATTGAGACAATCAAAGGCTTATGAGCAAATGGCTTATTTCATGGTCCTCCCACAGTAATATAGAAAGTAGGAGTCCTACATCATAAAAAAATTTAAAAGCCCTATACCCTGACTTGCCTCTGTCTCGTATACGTATTATATAATAACATAGTTTCAACATGTGAAGCAGAATATAACTCCAAGAACAGTTTGGACCTAATTGAAACATCCTATACAAACCCATCTTAAAAAACTTTAACATCCAACCACTGGGGAAGAAAGTCTTCACTCTTCCGGGAACGGCGGGGAGAAGGGGGCCTTAGGGCTTACCGTCTTAGTGGTTGGGTGGTCCAGTCGAGATGGAGGTGGCTGCCATCAAGGTCCAAAACGACAGAATCAGAAGGATAGAAGGTCTTCACCCTTCCCATCTTCCGCCGTTCCACGGGCGGGTTCTTGCCTTCTTGGAGGATGGTGGACCGTGGACCGCCGACGAGATCGAGAGGAGGATTAGAGCGGAGCCGCGGAGGAGCCGAGGAGAGGAGGATTAAGGACTTGATCAAATGATTTGTTGATCAATCGGCTTCTCTCTGAAGGGGCAAAGGGTGGTCTCACTGCAGGATGTCGTGGATTCAATCGCCGCCACTCGGAGAGAAGGCTGAGAAGACGTCGAGCCAAGAAGGGAAGGGCTGAAGTGGGTCTGGGGACTGGGGGAGAGAAGAAGCCGAGAAGGGTTCAGAAAAAAAAAAAGCACTGGTAGAGAAGGGGGAGGACTTGTCCATTGTTTGTCAATTGTCGTAGCCTGCTACCTCACTCGTAGCCCGTAGCCTGTCGGGAAGGGAAGGCACTATAGCGGCGTAGCCATGCCTCATCTTGTCGTCTGTCCGTTGTCATAGCCCATGGGCGCCAAGCGGTAGCTACTGCCTGCTAGCTTCAAATGTGAAAACTGCAGGGCAATGGTGGGATGGGCACTAAGCAGCGACGCGGTGGGGGCCTTCTTTGGGTCGAGGGCCTTAGGCGACCGCCTCAGTCGCCTAAGGCTCGAGCCGGCCCTGAGTGTATGCCATGCATGGCTAAGTCCGACCCAAGCGACCCTCAGCTCTGCTCCAGGCATAGAACTAGCGAAGATCGGGCACCCGCCCATAGCAACAAATCTGGAGTCCGGGCCTTGGATAACAAAACCCTCTCCTCCCCTCCTACCATCATCCAACACACAACCGAAGTTCATCTTGAGGAAGCTCGGAGGTAGGGGCTCCAAAGTGATAAACATCATACGAGATGCTACACGAGTAGAGATAGAATCTCAAGTAGCCCGAACTATCAAGGGTTCTCCTAGAGGGCCAAGGTGGATGATCTTGGCAGCCTACAACCGAGCCCTCTCTAGAACATTCCTCGGTGGTTGGTTGCTCTCTTTAAAAATCAAGGTGTTCTTGGACAGCTAAATATGGTAAGTGACATAATCCGCTAGAACACCCTCCGACCTAAGATGAGGCCTGCACAATGAACTTCTCAAGAACTGGAGAAAAGAGTCCGATGGGATCGCTGAGTGGAGTATCTCCCGAGGGAAAACAGTCATCCTCCACATGCGCCACGCTCTCATGCACTAGAAGAGGGCGTGATCAATAGACTCATCTATCTCACGATGGGGTACATCGGTGGGATTCGCAGTCGTCGTTTGCTCAAGACGGCTAGGAGCTCCCAAACTACCTTCTAAAGGAATACAGCCACCCTCGGATGGGTCTCCTGCCTCCAAATCCAGGCACAATTGCGACGCTGAGTTTGATCACCTCTGAAGAATCCTTAGAGATCCCTTGGTCGAACTCTCGGGCTACAGATGGATCTCCAAACTAGTAGATCTAGAGCACTACACTCTGGTACCACGATAGCCTATACCCTCACAGCCAAGTGCTCCCCAAATGGGCTACCAACTCGACTGATGTCCCAACTCCTCACCCTAGGTCGGAGAAGATCGAAGACCCTCAAACAGTCCCCCACCTTAGTGCGACCATGGTTGGCCATATTCCCAGGGAAAGGTCGTCCAACCACAGATCCCTCAGGACATCCATACTCTGCCCATCCCTTAGTAGCCATCTTGTATTCGCTAACACCATGAAGGCATGCGCATAGATCTCCCTCCACATATAGGAGTGTCCCTGCCCAAGGCCCAAACACCATACTTGGCTTGCATCAGCATGCTCCACAAGTAGTCTAGCTCAAGCAAAAATCTAGTTGCATGCCTCACAATCAGTGCATCTCTTCTTGCCACCAGTGATTGGATATCCAGACCTCCATCCCAGACAGGTCGGCAAATCGTGCTCCAGACGAAAAAATAAACTTCATGTCCTCCCCAATAGAATCCCCACAAGAAGGGTCGAAACATCTACTCAATCCACAATATCAAGATCCTCACCAGGATGATGTTGGACATAAGGTAGACTGGCATAGAGCTCAGCACCATTCTCATAAGGGTCAACCTGCCCATCATGAATACGGACGAGGACCGCCAACCACTCTTGGATACCTACACAGGGGGATGCATTCGATCCTCCGCAATCGCCGCCTAGTGATAGGGACACTAATGGGGGGCACTCTCGGTCCCCAAGCCCCACATCATTACATTTCCTTGCCTCTTGGCTTCTAGCCGGGTTGCAATGTTGCCGTGGACCAATTGGAAGGTAAGCGCCAAGATTTTGCCCGTAGGAATTGGAATTGGCAGCAAATCTCTATGCCTAAGTTAGTTGGAACACTACTTGAATGGATGGAAATTGATTGCTAGTGGCTATTCATTTGAACTAGAATGAAGAATACAAAGTACAAGTGCAACAAATAAATCTAGTGAGGTATACAAGGTTTCCACACTAGCCCAATCTACTAAAGACTCGGAAGAAATCCCTAATAGCCCAATCTAGCAGAGGAAGACATTCCTCTGGCTAGCCTAGTTTAGGGAGAACTTGATGTGGTTCTCCCTAGCCCAAGCCCTAAGACCGAATTATACAAGTGGACTCTCCACAGATTTTTTCACAATCTGGATGGATGCCCTGCATTTCTTTCTTTCAAGAGTATTTATAGACTGCAAGGTTGGATACAGTTGTTGGGTTGCAGTTGCCCTTGACTGTGGTTGGTTGCAGTTGGTGGATGGGCTGCGGTTGGCTACCGCTGGCTCGTGGGATCCGGCTGACTAGGCCATGCATCTTAGAAAGCTTGGCGCGCACCCAAGTGAGGTTCTTTGCAGTGCTCTTCAGTCTTTTGGACCCTTGGGGTGGAATTTGGGTGGATGCCTTGCTAGTATAGTTTGGGGCCGCCGTTGCGGCGCACTTGCGCATGGCTACGGCAACGGATGCCCGCGCACGGCCAAGGTCACGGCTCGGCCAAATCCATTTGCAATGCTCCTCAGACTTTGGAACCCTCGGGGTGGGCTTTGGACGGATGCCCTGCTGGATTAGTAGGAGGCTGCTGCTACGGTGCACCCGCGCAAGGCCATGGCCATGGGCGCCCACGCACGGCCAAGGCTACGGAACGATCTGGGTCGGGCCAGACCTATTTGCAATGCCCCTCAGTACTTTGGAACCTTTGGGGTGAGCTTTGGCCGGATGCCCTGTTAGGGTAATAGGGAAGGAATTGCCCGCTGGGGTCAGATAAGAGCGCGCGCAAGGGTGCGTGCGGCTGGATGGGCGCGCCTAAGCTTATGGATTGTGCGCTTGGGCAAGAGCATGCGCAAGGGCGCACACAGCTGGTCGAGTGCGCAGAAACTTGTGAGTTGCGTGCTCGGCCGTTGCCTCATTTAGTTGGCACGCGCGGCTAGCCCGACATGCAAGCACTTGTGCGTAGCGCGCACGGCTGTTGCTTCATTTGACTAGCGCCCTCGTCTGGTCGAGTGCGCAGACACTGATGCGTAGCGCGCTCGATCCTTGCCTTACTCGGTTGGCGCCCATTGTGCTGATGGGGCAAATTCTGGCGCGCGGGCTAGTCCTACGGGCTGTTGCTTCGTTTGACTAGCGCGCTCATCTGGTCGGGCTGGTCTTGGCCTGTGCATGTGCCCGTTTATCTTTGCCCTTTTTGGCCGCCTAAGGCTTGGTCAGTCTGTAGGCTCATCAGTTGCCCGATCTAGTACTTGAGTATTGCTTGGACCTCGCCAGGCTGAGTGCCATGGCTGTGCAATTTTTGAGAGTTTCTATTAGACACCTAGATAACTCCAAAGTCTTTCTGCTCTCGAATACCAAGGTATACCTTGATGAAATGCCTCACCCTTGATCTACGGGCTGAAGCACACCAGATAAATTTAGCCAGATGCACGCAATAATCACCGCATTCCTCATGGAACCTCGGGCGTCCGGATGCAGTGCAATAGTCCTCAAGAATCAGCCTGACCACCTCGGCCGGAGCGGGCGTCCAATGCATCAAAGCCTTTGCAAGACAGTTTTTGTTTCGTTTTGGGTGAACTTTCGTAATTTTTCAGAAATCCGAGGTCATCCCCGGGAACGGCAGCGAACCGTTCCTGGCGGGAAGGCGAGGCGGCACTACAAATAGGCGTTTGATGGCGCCCTATCCCATTCAAACCGTCCACCGTCACTCCGTCCTCAACTGGAGATTGACACTGCTCCGCCGAGGAACAAACTTGACAGACTTCTCGTCCTCTTCCTTTCGAATTCGTCCCGGCGAACGTAGGGTTTCAGAGGAGGAAGAGATCGGATCACCTCAGGCGGACGCAATCGATTCGATCTCCTCTTGAGCCTTGAGTTCGGATTTCTGCTGTCGATTCGACCAGGCGGGCTTGTATAGGCGACCAATATCTCGTTCTTAGGGTTTCAAAGAGGGCGATCCTCTCTTGAGGACTCGAGATGCAGAAGCTCGGATTTTCTGGCATGAAGAGCTTGGATCATCTCAGATCCGTCCATGGATCTCTTGCTGGAGCTGCGAAAACCTCTCAGATCTCAAATTCCCGGCTGTCCTCGGATTCCATCTCGCATGGGAGCTTTGCCAATCTAAAGCTCACCGCAGGTTGTGCTTCTTTCATGAAGAAAACTAATTCCGCTTGTACTTTGATATGAAAGATCGGTTCTCTAAGACGATTTCGGTTCTTGATGTGTTTGATTTCAGAGAGGTTGGTTAAAGAACAAGCTTCGGTGAAAACCGATCTTGAAATGGCGGTAAAAATCATTCCGCTAAGACTTTCTTATCTATTATTGGATTTCTGAACCTTTATTGGATTTTTGAGCCTTCAAGATATTTCCTTGCATTGGCTTAGTTAAACCCCATAAATGTTTGTAGATTCGGTGTTGTAATCTTCAGTTTTTGGATTTATTTCTTCCAAATTCGGAGATTTTTTGCTTTTTTGAAGCCTGATCTCTCGTTTTCTACGTTTTTACTGTCTATTTTCATCCCTAAATGGATCTCTCTCTCTCTCTCTCACACACACACACACACACACACTGCATTCGTCATGTGTGCTTATATTGACAGGTGCAGTCTTCCTATCTGTGATTCGCACGTTTTTCTTTTCTTCCGTTTTTGTTATTTTTGGTATGCTTACCTTGAAATTCCTTATCTTGTTGGATCTGATGTTTTCTTTCTGTGTGGTTACTTTTTTGCCTTCCTGTACTCGTCATCTAATATTCGAGCTGCTTCTTTTTTTCATGAGTATTATCTTTAAGCTTCTTAAGCTTTCTTCAGATCTAATAAAATCTATATCTGAGACCCGCTTCCTAATATATTTAATTTCTGCATTTTTAAGATGGTTCTTGTCTTTTTTATTGGACTAGTGACATATATCAGACTTCTGATTATAGCTACTATTAATGTTAATGTTTTGTTTTTCCCTGTTATATGTTATGATTTGCTTCCTTGTATATATATAAACTAAGTTTTTCTTGGATAGTTGCTCAGACTTCCCTTACTCAATAATCTTCTAATGATGCGCACCTTCTTTTAATCCCAGCTATTTTATTTTTTGTTAGTTGGTTAATTGGTTATGGTTCAGCAGTTTCATTTTACTTTCTATTTAGTTTTGGAAAACTTTACCTCTATACCTTGCTCTTTTAGGTCCTAATAATTCTGTGCAATAACATCCTTTCTTTTTGATAATCTCCTGTTCCCATTCCTGTTTCTTCTTTTGGTACAAGGACATGATGGTCCAACTTTGGTTCTCATGCTTAATGAGGGTTAGCTCTGTTACACATGAAAGAGCTTTCCCTCTGATATGCTTCCAAATTGGCTGTTTGGCAAATTGCTCAGGGTTATCTCTGTTACGCGTGAAAGTTCCTTCCTCTGGGATATGCTTCCAAATTTGCTGTCAGGCATATAAAAATTGCTCCGACTGCAAATAAATGCTTTCTTTAAACATACAAGTTTAACAGTCTTACATGAAAAATCCAATCAAATGGAACTGTCATCACATTGCAATGCTAGCCTAAGTCGTTTATGTTTAAAGTGTAGCATTTTATTAAAATAATACTGGAAGCTGCTAGCTTTTGATTTGGATGAAATAATGCCTGCTATTATACTTATGCTTGTCATTCAAAAATGGGTTATGGCTTATAAAATAATTATTAGGTTCTTTGTGACTTGATTTTTAAGCTTATAATGATGATGTTATGTAATGAATATTAAAGCACACAAGGCTAAAAAGAGCAACAGAGCAGATACATGTGCTAGAGGCCAAACTACAGCAAGCAGTCAATGAAAATGCAAAGCTTAAAGTAAAGCAAACAGAAGATACAAAGCTCTGGAAGGGATTAGATTCAAAATTTTCTTCAACCAAGATGCTGTGTGATCAGTTAACTGAAACATTGCAGCACTTAACTTGTCAGACTCATGCAGGTATGATTAAGTTGCTCATGTTCTCTTTACTGAAGCCTCAGAACTTTCATCCATCATGCTCAAGTTTTTTTTTTTTTTTTAATAATTTTGCAGCTGAGGAAAATAAGAACTTCTTTGAAGAAAAGCTTGCACACAGTTCAAAAGCTTTTGATGATTTGAACTGTCTTCAAAATGATTTGTCTGTGAAGTTAGAGTGTGCAGGCAACACAATAAATGCTGGTAAACCCTATGCGATCAAATTGAAAATATATAAACGAAATTTGTGGAAACCCCATTTCATATTTCTGCAGCACTCACTGATGTAGACTTAACATAATCCTGGATGCACTGGAAGAAATTAAGTATATGTTTGGTGAACCTATTTCTTGACAAGTTCAAGCTTATGATTTGTTTTTGTGATATATGATATATTATTTTTTGCTTTTGAACAGGGAAACAAGAGATATTGGAACTCAGGAGGGAGAAAGAAGAAATGGAGAAATATTTCAGGGATGAGCGCTCTGCAACTGATAATGTCATAAAGGAAAAAGGTAGCTGTTAACTTTTTCTGTCAGAGGAACAATGTCTCCATGTTAGTGTCAGTAATATCTCAGTGGATTTTTTTTTTCTTTTCTAGGATTGGTATATTAAATATCAAAACTGGCATTTAGAAAATATTATTTTTAGAAAAGAGTACCTATATTTCATATTATTTTTAGAAAAAGAGTACCTATATTTTTAGGTGAATCATCTGGCCTAGAAGCTTTAATTTAGGGATGTCGGTGCAGGGAGCTTGTTAGTTCACCTGCTATGTTTATGCTTTTTTTTTTATCTATATATAAAAGTAGTAGAAATGAAGAATTCTTTTCACATCATTGCATGTAGATGCGGCTATGAAACAGTTAGAAGAGATTGTTGAAGAGAAAAAGGCACATTTGGAGACTCTGGAATCCCATATGCAAGAAATGCAACATGAATTCAGTTTAAAAGAAGATTCCTCCAAATGCTTGAGAGCCACCCTAAGCAACCTGGAAGATGAAAGAAATGCTCTGCAACTTAGCAATCAGAATTTTGCGCAGAAAATAGACAAATCATGCCAAGAGTTTAAGGAACTTGAAATGCTGCTTAATCACTTAGTGATCCAACTAGTTGAATCGAACAAAGACAGTGCAACCATATCAGATCAGGTTTCTAGGCTATTCTTGTCATTTGGAGCTTACGACGAGTTGCTTCAGCAGGAGAAATGTTTAGCTATAAAGTCTGCTCAGGGAAAATATGAGCAACTCCATGGACAATTTATGCATACCAGATCAGAAAATGATGCCTTCAAAATGGAAATTGAAGAGCTAAAGAATAAAATTATGGAGCTGCAGAAAGCTCAAGAATTTGCTATGGTGCAACAGGCAGAGGAATGTCGTTTAGCAGAAGATAAAATTCGAATATTGGAGACTGAAGCTGAGGTTCTTGTTACAAATAAGAAGGAATCAGACGAGTTGGCTTCTAAACTAGGGGAGAAAGTTAAAGATTTATCAAAAGCTTGTAGCCTAACTGAAACTCAAATGGTTTGTCAATCTTGCCATTCCCATTATTAAGGAGGTAGGCTGTTATATCCCTTCTCCTTACCTTTGTCATTGAACTTTGCAGCAAGATTTGTTGAAGAAAATTTCAGAGTTAGAATTGGAGAAGCAGGACCTTCAGGACAAGGTGCAGTCGGTGATACAGGAAAGATCAAAGGACACAGAAGCTCTGCAGAATGAGATTGTTAAGCGTGATCAGCATGTTGATTCACTGGAGAATCAGATCAACCATCTTCGTTGTGTTTTAGATGAGAAGGAACAGCTTCATATAAGTTCTCTGGAAAGAGAAAAACAATTGGAAGAGCAAAAATCCGAGGTTATACAGCTAAAATTTTTGCTATTGTGAAATTAGGATTCTTTGAGGAAGACTTAAAGACAGTTATATCTGTTTTCAGATTCAAGCATTGCAAGCTGCAACTGAATGTAAACTTGCAGAAGCAAGAAAACAGTATGATTTGATGCTTGAAGGTAAACAGTTGGAGCTATCAAAACATTTGAAGGAACTGTCGCAGAGAAATGATCAGGTATTGGTTTTTCATTATGGTGTTACATAAGCCTTTTGTTCTTTGGGCTAGTTAATAAGCCAATGAAATTTTTTTTAGGCTATCAATGACATCCGCAGGAAGTATGAGGTGGAGAAGATAGAAATTGCTAATGCTGAAAAAGAGAAGGCGTGCTCCTTTTACTTCATTTTCTTTTTCTCTTTTTGAATGTCACCTCTACTCTGCATGCGTTTTGCAAGCCATTCACATTTCTGACTGTTAAAAGCTCCAGGCAGAGAAACTCATAAAAGAAATGGAAAGAAAATGTGATGAAAAAATCTCAGAGAACAAAGAAGAAGCCCAGCAATACTTGATGCGTGTTAAGGAGGAACATGGTGCAATGGTATGTATAAGGATTAGTATGTTTGATATACAAGGGAAATTATTGATCTTTGCATGACTGTAGATAGCGATTTGAAGTTTTGAACAATTCATGATGGTTTTAAGAGACTATCTTCATTTTGTAACTAGTACAAGATAGTAAGCTGAACCCATTGTTCTATAATGCTTACCTGCAGTATTTCTTTTTCTTTGACACCAAGCTACCCTAATGGAGTTTAATCTTACATGAAAAGCATTGCACCCCAACCATGTTAAAAACTTGCTCTCAAAATGTAATGCAGTTGCTATGCTTGCAATTTATACGATCAAGTCAGGTTTTTATGCCAGAGAAATTGCTCTGCTAGCCATTATTATGTCTAAAATTGAGTGTTACCAAACAGAAATCTTTTTTTTTTGTGTGTATGGATTTTGGCAGAATATTTAAACGTATGACTTTCTTATCTTCAAGGTTCTAACATTTTTTTCTTAAAAAAGCATACCCCATGTTCACAAGTTGGGGTGGGCAGTTCTCTTTCATTGGTAGGGAAACCATTGGCTTGTCAATTTCTTTTTTGCTGTCACAGTGTTTTAAAAATTTAATTTGCATTTGGAGATTGCATTCTTATGGTTACTCTCTCCCTTCATTTTTGAAAGAAATTCATGGGATATATGTTTCTTTGCCACTTTTATTGAAAATTTTTGTATCTGAATTGAGGAGATGACTGATGTGGCATATGCTAATACAATTCTATGCTGGAAAATGAGAGGTATTACTGTCACTTCATATCAGCTATTCATAGTTGGTATCATGTACTGCATTCAGATGCCTTATCCTTGTTCCTTGTGATGCATGTCCAAGTACATTATTTTTTGAAGTATTTTATCACTATGGCCATTATTTGTAACTTAACTGGAAATTTTCTGCCTGCCGATCAAGTTTAGATAAATCCTAGAGGGCGCCAATTGCTTCAGTTAGTAAGGCCACTGGATGCTGGATTGCCAGTAACCTAGTTTCATAACCTGCCTTCAACCAATACCTGGTTTTGGCCAGGCTTCCTCCTGTCCTTATTCTTAAGGGGGAAAAAGAGGAAGACGAAATACATCCTATGTTATTGAACAATGTTTTCAGGCTTCTTTTGCATTTTGTAGATTAGTAGAATCAAACAGGATTATGATGAGAAGGAATCGAATCTTCGGGCTCATCAGAAGGAAGAGCTACAAGAAATCCAACTTCAGGCTGAAAATGAAATGAGGGAGGTACTACCATATGAGGCGTTGCGCCTTTGCCTTATTAATATCGAAGAGCCTTGTCTGGAATCTAACTGTTTGATATCTGAATTGATTTAGAAAATATCATTACTGAGGAAAGAACATGAAATTCAAATAAAAGCTTTGAAGTTGCAGCACAAAGATGACTATCGAAAGCTACAGGAAGAGTTGGAGCTCCAGAAGTCAAAGGTATTTATAATTATTAACTGGTTGGGTATCCACAAATTGGCGCTGTAATTTAGTTGTTGAGATCGTACAATGCAGGAGGAAAAGCAGAGAGCACTGTTACAATTACAGTGGAAGGTGATGGGTGAAAATCAGCAAGTTGATCAAGAAGCGAACTCTAAGAAGGTTTTTTAAATCTGAACTGCCAGCCATCCGATCAGAATATTGAATTTATACTGCTTTATATTTCTAAAATTGCTTAGCTTAGGCTATGCTATTACTAGATTTAATTGTTGTGATAGTATAACATATTCAGTGAGACAGATATGATGGAGGCTTTTGTTTTTACTTTCCTGTCAAGATGTTGCACCAAGAATAATTTTCAGTCACTCTTCATGGCTTTTTTTTTTCTTCCACAATCTGAACACCATGTGTTACCTTAAAATGTATCATGTCAAACATGGCCCGGGTTATTATATGGCTATGCCTAAGATACTTCATATTCTCTTACCCTTGGACAAGCTTTTAATCCCATGGGATGAGGCATCCTGGTTCTCCACAAAACATGATGTCGCCTCATCTCAGCGGCTGACCTGGTTGAGCGTCCGATAGGGACCTTCATTGGTATCCCTTTCTTTCTTTCTTTCTTTCTTTTTTTTCTCTTTCTATTTCTTCTTTCTTTCTTTTTTTACTTCCTTTCTTTCTCTCTTTCTTTTTCTTCTTCCTTCTTTCTTTTTTTCTTTAATTTTTCTTTGTTCCTCATCTTTCTTCCATTCTTCCTTTTCTTTTATTCTTCTTTCCTTCCTTCCTTTCTTTCCTTTTTCTTCTTTTTCCTTCCTTTCTTTCTTTTCTTCTTGTTCTTTCTTTCCTTTCTTTCTTTGTTGCTTTCTTTCTTTCTTTCTTTCTTTCTATTCTCTCTTTCTTTCTTCCGGCCTAAGCATGATTTCGCCCCATGTGGATGGGTTTTAGGGTCCCACCCCCATCCTAGTTCCCTTATTCTCACATGAATGTGATGGGATGGCTAGATGCCCTCCCATCCCTCCAGGATTTAAAACCATACCCTTGGGTACAAAAGGTAATTGTTAATATTAAATAGTATGGACGCATGGTCTTAATAAGTAGGCCAATAATTTTTCTGTACTTTTCCTAAGAAAAGACTCCACCTTTACAATTTTATAAAAGTGGGTATAGGCAGAATGTCTTGTACTGTGATTTGATAAAGAATATTATTTGAATGCACTCTTTGCATTTTGTAATATAATTTATAAAACATTATAGATTTGATGATTCAAAAGAAATCAAATTTTTGTATGTTTTTTATAATATAATTTGGTTTTAAACAGAATTCAGCTTGTCAACCATAAAACTACTGGCATATCCTCTCGATCATTTTGTATTTCTTCAAAAATTGATCTCTCCCCATCTCAATATCAAAAAAAGAAACTGACAAATATAACTGGACTTAGAGCAATTTACAAGTGAATTATATTCTAAGCAAGGTTTGCCGAACCGGTTGGAACCGACCGGTTCAGCCTGTACCATACCGATGCCGGCCAGCATCGGTACAGTACAGCCATAGAATTCGGTTCCGACTCCAAAGGGGTTAGAACCGAAGGATTCCTTGCCCGTACCGGTGCGAACCAATGCGGTTCGCACCGGTACAACCTGGTACCGGTGCAAACCGGTGTGGTTCGCACCGGTACAAGTCCGTTTTCGGTGCGAACCGCACCGGTTTACACCGGTACTTGCGGGGAAGAAGAAGAGGAAGAAGAAAAAAGGAGGAAGAAAGAAGAGGAAGAAGAGGAAGAAAAAGAGAAAGAGGAGAGAAAAAGACTACCTTGCGAGCCTCTTTCTTCCTCCCGAGCACCTCGCGGAGAAGAAGACCTCCCTTGCTCGTGGGAGAAGGGGGAATAGAGAAGAAGAGAGGAGGAGAGAGGGGAAGAACGGCTCGGGAAGAAGAGGAGAAGGAAAAAAAAAGGAAAAAAAGAGAGAGAGAGGCTTTGGGGGCACGGTCATGGGAAAACGCATCCTCGACTTGCGCACGCACGCGTTCCACGCGCGGCGAGGCGTAGGGCAGCCCGTGTGAGCTTTTAATGCGACAGAGTGGCATTTAATGCCACTCTATGGCATAACGCTTTTTTTTTTTTGGGAACCAGTTCGGTACCCAACGGGTACCGAACCGATACCGGTCGCCACTGGTACGTCGGTTTGGTCGGTACTGCATACCTTGATTCCAAGAATAGATTTATCAATTTGCTGCATTTGATATGAATTCTAATCAAATTCTTAAAGCTAATCATGCTTGAACAAGATCTAGTTAAGTAAAGGAATACAACTTGCTAGATCACTAAGATGGAAGTCAGCCAAATAACTTTGGTGCTCTAATATAACAATTTGTAGCTTGATCTTGGCTAAATGATCAGAATTATTATCATCTCTTAAAAATTATCCAGACCAATGTTCATCGTACTAGTGCGTATGGCTCGTCCATCATACTGGTATAGAATCGAGACTCGATATTGGGGGCTTATTGAGTTTGGCATGCTGCACTGACCCCCTATTAGGTGTACAGATGTTGTACTGGCATAGACCAATATGGGGTTTGGTAACAAGATTGCGAACCTTGATCCAGATGCTTCCTTCTCTTGTACATGACACAATTCTTAGGATCTGTTTGGATATTCCTATAGAACTGGGCTGTAAATCCTATAAGAATTGGGCTTGTTGGCCTATCCATCTTGCATTTCTAAGAGCCTGTCCAAACTTCATCCAGATTCTAACCTTTGGGCTGCAGGAAGAAAAAAGGATCTATGGAGGTCATTTTTTTCTTCCCACAGGATTTGGGCTGAGTGGTATTTGGTTGATACAGGGCCGTATGTAAATGAATGACCTAATCCACGAATCCTAAAAGATTTTCAGCCCTATCCTATAGGAATATCCAATAGACCCTTAGAAAGAGAATTTTCTCTATCATTCACATATATATTATTTGAACAAGTGCACCTACTTTTGATATTTGATGCTGGTATCAATTAAGGAATTGTTAGCAGGGAGACTTTGTTACTTTGTATGTATATTTCTATGCAAGAACTTTCTTTGTATTTATGTGTGTCTATACCATGATAGGTGTTAACATGATTAGTCGTCATAGTTACCAGTTAGTGTACTTAATAGACCTATCAAATCACTAGCCATTTTACTAAAGATAGGAATTTGGGGATTCTATATACATGATCTCATGAAAATTCTTCTATCAAAGAATGATTGGGACCAAAGAGAGGTTCCACTGATGAAACATTCAGAATCATCAGTTGGTCTGCTTCACTTTCTTACAAAGGAAGAAAAGAACAAAGAAACATTTGAAATCATCTCTATTTGTAATTATACTAAACACCTAGATGGTGGAAAGATGGCAGGCTTGAGGGCAATTATAGCTAACACTTTGAGATGTAGGAGAGAGTTTGTAGGGTTAGGAGGGAAGTTCTGCAATTCGTTAGGTGCCCTATTGAAATAAATATTGCTTAACTAATGCAACCTGGGGTTTATGGTTGCTACTTTTTGAAGAACAAGAGAAAATCACATGCTTAACTGCGATTATTTTTGGTTTTGAACTAGTATTCTGATGAATAGCAGCAATAGAGAGCCTTCATATTGATGTAGCCAAGCAAAATAGATATGTATAGGATTCTGATTAACAGATAACTTTGCAGATCAAGTGCATACTTGAGATTTCAATAACTACTACACTGATTACAGCTGCCAATAGTGGCAACTAAATTAGTAAAAGAGGGGTTGGATGGAGGAGAAGAATAATTAAGTGAAAAGGGACCGAAAGAGAAAAATGCAGTTAAATGGATAGCAAAGAGAAATAAGGTGGAAAAAGAGGAGGCCCGCACGTTTCTTTCAACAAAAATACCTGTCACGATCCAAGCTCCATATCTGGCTGGCCTTTGCATAGATATATTGATCCCCAAGCTTTATAGTTCATTCCTCTCGTGAATATACAAATTTAGATAGAAATGTATTATGTCTCATCTCTATGTCTAGCATCTTTTCTAATGGGAAGTTAAACAGGAAAGAAAATAAAGTTAATATATTCAGCTGTCAATGTCTCAATAAAATCTCCAAGACTCTCCAAGAAATTGGTGAAAGTATCCTTATTTGCTGATATCTGCAGGCAGCAACCAGATTGAAGACCTTCTTCTGGCCCTATACTTGATTGCATCATTAACAAATAACTTTAGATGTTGAAAACCTAGTGAAGAGGCAGGAGATAGATCTAGAGAGGAGTGGTAAAGAATTATATTCTATAATAGGCGACCAAGATTAATATAGCACGTCCTACTGTTGAAGAAATTTTGTAGAAAGTTGGGATGTGATCAACCTTGTGGCATTTCACAATGGAAAAAGGTATCAATGGAGATTATTGGGAGTTTTATTTTTTGAAAAATAAACTTTTCTAGGTTGAAGGTTGTTTCTATAAGACTTTTTCTAATTTTCCTAGAAGGATGTTATAGAGAAATTGCTTACAGATAAGTGGCCGAGTAATTGTTAACGTATCAAAGATGTCAACGTATTTAAGAGCTTACAATTTCTTGACATTCCCATCCTATTGTAAAGGAAGTCAAGATATTAATGATAGGTATGTTATTAAGGTGGCTTACCAAGGAATGTCGAATCGACACTGATCCATGACGGTTCAGCCGTACAGGTCGGTTCGGGTTATAAAATCCCTCACCCTTCCCCCTTAGCTTGAACCATCGAGCTTCAAGAGCATTCGTGGGCTTTCTTCATCAGACTTCGGAGCCTCCGCTTCCTCTCTCCATTGAACAACCGCTCAAGGTAAGCATCCCCTCCCCCCTCTCTCTCTCCATCCCCATCACTGTATTTGGATGGCTCGAAGTTGTTTTTTGAGTCCTTGCGAAGCTCTCGCTTCCCACCCCCCTCCCCCCGCCTCCTCCTCACGAAGCCATCATTAGACACCTCTCTCTCTCTCCATGTCTGGTCTCTATCTCTCACAAGTGAGTTCGGAGGCTTTGACCTCTCGCTTTTTTCCTCTCTCTCCCTCCCTCTCCTTCTTCCTCTCCCCTGGTTCCAGTATGCTGTGATTTAGTATGGAACATACAAGTACCGTACCATACTAGTCGTTGGTCGATATGACTCTCGGTACCGGTTCGACGAACCTTGTGGGTTATCGTCCTTTGATTCTGAAATTGTGAATGAATGGATATGCCTTGACCTTCAAAATCTAGTATCAGCCTCGAATTGTTTGGTACAGTAGATGTTTGAATAATTGGCAACGTGAAATATATTTTTAATTCAAAAGAGCTTTTTAAGAAATCAAGTAGATAAATGCTACAAGATGAACAATAGAGGATAGATCTAGCCCATTTACTTTTTTATTATTTCTTATAGAAGTTTAAAATTAAGTTGGTTACTTGGATTCCTTGGCTTCTTCTAGAGGCCTCCTTTCTGCCCACAATATGGAACGTAACTAGGTTAGTAAGAAATCATTTTGATTAGGCTTTTCTAACATGCCATCTGGTGCAGAACTAGAAATTTACATAATAGCATAGCTTAAAGGAAAAATCTAGAAATAATTTCATTCTTGTTAAGATTTTTAATATATGAATAATTAGGTGGAGAGGTTCATCCTTACTCTGTTATAGGGGTGACAATGCTTAATCGTTTAACTTGATTCATCCCCTTGTAGGTCGGGTTTAGGTTACCTATTTAATAAAATGGTCAGGTTTGGGTATAGATTTTTGACATGTTTAATAAATAGGTCAGGTTTGGGTTGATAGATTTTTGATCTATCTTATATCCGACCCAACCCATATCTAGTCCAACCCGACCCGATTGTCACCCATACTCTTATGGTGGTTGATCAATTGATCATTCAAATGTGGCACATTAATTTATGGATTTAACCCACTATGAATGATGGGTGTGATGTCCAATCAATCTCTAAATGACTTCCTACTATATATATTGGTTGAATCCCAACCATTTAATTGGTAGCAATTGTTATCTGACTTTTGAATATGGTATAGAAAAAAGACACTTGCCAAACAGATTATCAATGGCGAGTCTTCTTATCGTTTCCCTTACACTTTTCTTGATTACAAGTCAAAATTTTGGACAATTGGATTTTAAAATGACTTTTACACTCATTACTTTTAAGATTTTTTACGTAAATAAGTCAAATGGATAGAGCATCTGTTGCCCAGATAGACAACCCAAGAGGGGGGGTGAATTGGGTTTTAAAATAATTTGGGTATTTAAAACGATGTGGATAAGTAATTAAAACTAGTGTAAGTTATTTAATTAATTACTATGTGCTGTGAGTGATATGAAAGGAAGAAGAATAGAGACACGCAATCACAAACACCAAGTTTTATAGTGGTTCGGAGCTAACCCTTGCTCCTACGTCCACTCCCCAAGTCTCACTTGGGAATTCACTATAACCCCCTTGGATTACAGCCGGTTGTTTTCCAAGCTCACAACCAAACTTGTTGTTTTACGAGCTCACAACGAACTCGGTCGGTTTTCCCAGGCTCACCGACTAGAACCACCCCGATTGTTTTCTCGGGATCACAATCGAACCCTTACACACGTTGGTTTTACACTCGGCTCACCAACCAACCTCAATCCCCTTGATTCAATCCCCCGATTGAACCAAGCAAATATAATGTGTAAATAAAAAGAAGAAACAGAAAAATACAGCTTCTCAAAAGCAGATAAAAGACAATATGAACAATAAATGAAGTTAAGAAGCCTCAAACGCTTTTAGGTTGGAGAAGAGGAATGGCTTCTTAAACTTCTGGTCTCCTCTTGAGTGAGTAGTCGACTTGAATGCAGGAGGAGAAGGCTTTAATTGCTGGAAAGATGTAGGTGGATGCAGTAAATGCAGATCTTCCTCTTTTTCGTTGAAGAACACGTTGCAGAGCTTGAATGCTTGATTAGTTGGAGTGGAATGGTTCTTTTTCTACCTTGCTACAGTCTTCTGTAGCTATTTAAACCAACCCCCACGGAAACTAGCCGTTAGAGAGCTTTTTCTGCCCGTTCTGCACACTCTGCGCAGCCTGACAATGTGTCCGTTGGTGGGTTAGAGTCGACTCGCGCGATCAGGAGTCGACTCGGCTGTAGCGGGAGTCGACTCAAGCTTTTCCGGAGTCGACTCGGCAACTGTTCCAAATTTGAATTAAAGTTGCCTTCACGACTGGGAGTCGACTCGTCTTGACCTGGAGTCGACTCGCCAACTTCTGGAGCTGACTTGGCAATTTCGGAGTCGGCTCATCCACTGAAGTCCGTGGATCCAATTTTGAATTTGATCCACCCGAGTCGACTCGACTGTCCTGGGAGTCGACTCGAATCTCAGAGCCCGAACTCCCGATTCTCTGTCTTTTGGCTCGTCCAGTCTTGGAGTCGACTCGAACTTCCTCGGAGTCGACTCGGCTCTCAGTTTCCGAAACTTGGTCTTCTGCCTTTTTGATGTGAAGCTGTCTTGGAGTCGACTCGAGCTGTCTGGGAGTCGACTCGAATCTCAGAGGCAGTAACTTGGTCTTCTGTCTGTTGATGGTCGCGGAGTCTTGGAGTCGACTCGCATATTGCGGGAGTCGACTCGAATCTCAGAGTCCGAAAATTGCTCTCTGACTTTTTCTTGTGTTCCTCTGAGAGTCGACTCTTACTATCCTGGAGTCGACTCGGTGAACATCGGAGTCGACTCGCGTACTTTGGGAGTCGACTCGTTGACAGGTTCTGAGTTGAAGCTTTCTGTTCTTCTGTCTGTTCTCAGTCGGAGTCGACTCGTACTGATCTGGAGTCGACTCGAGCCCGTGCCAGTGAACTTGATACGCTTGGAGTCGACTCGTGATACTCAGGAGTCGACTCGAGTCTCAGACTTTGGTTCAGGTTGACTTCTTAACTTATCCAAAATACTATGAACCAAGTCTAGAGACACGTAGACAGGATTTTCACTGAAACACTTAATTGAATTCATTAGTAAACAAGAATTATACTCAAATGCTTTGAGCTCATCAAAATCAAATGGGGTTTTAATCAATCACTCCACAATCTCCCCCTTTTTGATGATGACAAAACATTGAGTATATGTAAAGTGAATTGCACAATAAACAATGAAATAAAATCCATAAATGAATTCAAATGTCTGGTAATTCAATTTATCCAAGCTTGAAAGGAGTGAAACAATAAATTTCGGAGTTAAAGCTCCCCCTTTCATTTGGAATTATATAAGCCTTCATATCATGCAATCAATTGTTTGGCTTATATATATTTAATAATTTAGCTTGCTTAAAATTCAGATTCTCCCCCTCAACATATGCATTCTACTATGTTTTGATTCTCTGAATTTCCTTTTAATGCTTTGAAGTTTATGAACTGAAATTTTTAGTTTTTAGAGGGAAAATCTGTCAATTTGTTCTTGAGTAGGATTGAGCTAATCTCCGAATATCCCTTGAATAGATTCTGGAGATTACTCCATTAGGAGCCCCAAAAGAGAGATAATGAGCCTCGAGGTACCGAATCCACTAAGAACAAATTTGTGTGTTTTAAGAGTTTATCTTTTTATTGATTTCCATTGATTCCTTTTACATATTTTATGCATATTTCTCCCCCTTTTACATATTTTATACATATTTCTCCCCCTTTTTGTCATCATATCAAAAAGGAGGTAATCAAAACACACAATCAAACACAAATCAAAAGGCACAGTATTGAAGAAAAATGCGGCTACTCATTGTATTAATTTGTATGTAAGTACATTTCAGAATACAATAAGTAACGTAAAGCAATACATGTCAAAGCAAAATACAAAAAGTAGCTACGGTCTCCTCGAGGATGTAGCTCCTCCTCTCGAGGATGTATCTCCTCCTCTCGAGGATGTGGCTCCTCCTCTCGAGGATGTGGCTCCTCCTCTCAATCTGTTCTCCTCCATGAGGAGGGTGACCGCATCTGTAAGATGCCCGAGCTGAGTGATGATGGATGAGGTGGCCCTGCTGTGTGTAATGGAGAGCTCAGTCACCGACGTCTGAAGTGTATCCAGCTTGTCGATGAGCACATTTGACAAGCGCTCGGCCCCCTGGGTGGTGGTGCTCATGTCCTGTCGGATGTTATCGCGCATCTTCCGAGTGGTGCTCGAGACTTCGCTCATGCTATGGAACTGGGCTTGGACCAGGAACCGTACATTGTCGATCTCTTCCCGCACATGGGCCGTCATGTCAGTTACGGCTGTCAAGGAAGGGACCAACGCTGACGAAGGTGCAGGAGTGGGAGCAGGCACTGAACCCCGGAGCTCCCGAAGTAGATCATCCCGCAGGTCTCTAACTATCTCCTGGCGCAACTCCCGGAGCTGCTCAGGAGCGATCCGGACCTCCATGGGCTGAGGAGCTGAGGAGGAGGGTCCGGCTGAGGTGGTAGGAGCAGGAGTGGATGGAAGATCTGGTAAGTCGGGGTAGTCAGAATCGGGCTCAGGACTGGGGGAAGGTCTGGTGGTCTGTGTAGTGAGGGACGATTTTCTAACCCAGATGCCCTCTCTCTTCCGAAACCCCATCCTGTGTAGGGTCCCCGCTCGCATGCGATCTGTCCATCGCAATGCGCGAAAGGGTTCCCCCTCAGGAATGGGAATCTCGTACTCCCTAAACAGAAGGGTGAATATCATGCCGTATGGGAGGGTGAGCCTAGGTCTATCTAGGGGCTCACACATATACCTATAGATGAGTTTGGGGAAGTTGATCGGGGTGTCCTGAAGAATATAAAACATAAGAGCTAGGTCTCTCTCATTTACAAAATCAAATCTCCCTGTCTTAGGGAAGATGGACCTAGACAGTATACTCAAAAGGATTCTCACCTCAATCGGAAGTGAGCTAGCAGAAACCTCGTCTAGAGGTGACTGGGGTGGATGCCCTAGAACGGCCGTAAGGGCCTCAACCCTGTCCTCAGGGTGTGTGGGAGCCACCCCTACTAATGGAAGGTGGAGGATGTGGGCAATAAGATCCTCCGTAACAAACAGAGGGACACCGGCTACTGTGCCCTCGATACCCCCATCTCCCCGATGGACGGTACCATAGAACTCTCTAACAAGGCCAGGGTAAGTGGGGAGATCTAAAGTGAGGAAGTACTCTAATCCCTGTGTCCTAAGCCTATCACCTATGGTGAACCCTTCCCGGGAGAGATAGTCGAAGTCGACATATCTCCCGGTGGTGACGGCCTTCCCGGCCAATGGCCTCGCGGGAACCGCCCTAGGCGGGGAACGAGCCGGAGGTGGTTGCCTCGCGGGATCGTGCCGCGCCTTGGAGCGCCGCTCGGGACCGGCCTCGAGTCGGGACCTCTTCCGGACAACGGTCTTACGCGGCATTATGACCTAGACGGAATGAAAAACCTAAAGGACGGAGAAAGGTCGACGGAGGAGGCTTGGGACCGACCGGGGGCGACCTAGGAAGGGATGAAAAACTGAAGAACCGGTGAAAGATCGACGGAAAAGGGGTTGGAGACGATCGGGGACGACCTAGGAGTCGGCTCTAGGGCTTTTGAACAGTGGCGGCTTGAGAGAAAAGTATTTTCGAAACGACAAATCTAGGGTTAAAAAGTCGGATCCCGACTGCGAGTCGACTCCACTGAGTCGCGAGTCGACTCGACCTCGAGTCGACTCCAGAATATGCGCGAGTCGACTCTCCTTATGCGCCTGTAGACTTCGAGTCGACTCCCGACTATATGCGAGTCGACTCCCCCTCTGCTGCCATCTTTGCGAGTCGACTTCCGCAAATGCGCGAGTCGACTCCTCCTTAGGAGCCGACTCTGAAACTTACTCGAGTCGTCTCTAACCTTGGCACGCACCTAAAAATCAGGCTATAATCGTGCCAAATGAGGGAAAAACACTAAAGTATGATCTGATTTGATGATTATTGAAAAGAAACTCTATTTTAACCACAATCTAGTCATCAAAATCAATGGATCTAGTGGAAACCACCACTAGGATGGATCAATCACTCCTAATCCCCTCCTAAGCACACTAAACCTCTCTTCACTTAGGGGTTTTGTAAAAATGTCTGCTAATTGATTATCAGTACAAACAAATTGGAGTGTCACATCACCATTCAATACATGATCTCTTATGAAGTGATGTCTTATCTCAATGTGTTTAGTTCTTGAATGTTGAATTGGATTTTTAGTTAGATTAATGGCACTTGTATTATCACAATTAATGAGAATTTTATCTTGTTTAATGCCATAATCTTCTAATTGTTGTTTAATCCACAAGATTTGAGCACAACAACTTCCGGCTGCAACATATTCAGCTTCAGCAGTAGATAATGCAACCGAGTTTTGTTTCTTGCTAAACCATGAGATAAGATTTTCTCCTAGAAATTGACACGACCCACTGGTACTTTTTCTATCAAGCTTACATCCAGCGAAGTCTGAATCTGTGTATCCTATTAAGTTTAGGCTAGATTCTTTAGAGTACCATAGCCCTATGTTCTTAGTTCCTATTAAGTATTTAAAAATTCTCTTAACTGCAGCTAGATGTGATTCTTTAGGATTAGCCTGATATCTAGCACACATGCAAACACTAAATATAATATCAGGTCTACTTGCAGTAAGATACAATAAGGATCCTATCATACCTCTATAAAGTTTTTGATCTACAGATTTACCTGATTCATCTTGATCTAATTTGCATGATGAGCTCATGGGGGTGCTGATTGACTTGTTTCCCTCTATATCAAACTTCTTGAGCATCTCCTTGATATACTTGGCTTGATTGATGAAGATGCCTCCTTCAGACTGTTTGATTTGAAGCCCGAGAAAGTAGTTCAGCTCTCCCATCATGCTCATCTCAAACTCACTCTGCATCAAATCAGCAAATTCTTCGCAGAGGCGATTGTTAGTAGCACCGAAAATGATATCATCAACATAAATCTGTACTAATAACATATCTTTGTTTTGCTTTTTCAGAAATAGGGTTGTATCTACATTTCCCCTAGAGAATTCATGTTCTAATAGGAATTTGCTAAGTCTCTCATACCATGCTCTAGGTGCTTGTTTTAAACCATAAAGTGCTTTGTTCAGTTTATATACATGATTAGGGTATTGATGATTTTCAAAACCAGGAGGTTGTTCTACATATACCTCCTCATTAATATACCCATTTAAAAATGCACTTTTTACATCCATTTGAAAAAGTTTGAAGTCCTTAGAGCATGCATATGCTAATAATAGTCTAATAGCCTCAAGTCTAGCTACAGGAGCAAAGGTTTCATCAAAATCTATACCTTCTTCTTGATTATAACCCTTTGCTACTAGTCTAGCCTTATTCCTTATAACAATTTCATTTTCATCAAGTTTATTTTTATAAATCCATTTCGTGCCTATAATAGGATATTCAGAAGGTCTCTCTATTAGATTCCATACCTTGTTTCTAGTAAATTGGTTTAATTCTTCTTGCATTGCATTTATCCAATTTACATCATTTTCGGCCTCTTCTATGTGTTTGGGCTCAAAGTGTGAGACAAAAGCTAGATGGTTATTTAAATTTCTAAGGGATGCTCTAGTCCTAACCGGTTGAGATGGATCATCTAGAATTAGTTCCTTAGGATGCCCGTGAGCATACCTCCAAGCTTTAGTTAGCCCATGATCCACAATAGCCTCTTGGCTTGATGGTGCTCCTTCACTCAACTTTTGATTATCATCTTGTAATGCCATCTCATCTATCTTTTCTTCAAGAATTTCAACATCATCATCAAAATTAACTTTCTTACTAGAGGAGATGTCACTAGAGTCATCAAATACAACATGTATAGATTCTTCTATAACTAAGGTTCTTTTATTAAAGACTCTATAGGCTTTACTAGTTGTAGAGTAACCTAAGAATATTCCTTCATCCGATTTAGAGTCAAATTTACCTAGATTATCTTTCCCATTATTATGAACAAAACACCTACATCCAAAAACATGAAAGTAATTAACTTTTGGTTTTCTGTTTTTCCACAGTTCATAAGGTTTAATAAAACTCTATTTAATATATGGCAAGAAGTATTAATGGCTTCTCCCCAAAAGTACTTAGGGAGGTTACTTTCACATAACATAGTTCTAGCCATTTCCTCTAGAGTCCTATTTTTTCTTTCCACAACTCCATTTTGTTGTGGTGTCCTAGGTGCAGAAAAATTATGGGTTATCCCCTTTTTACTACAAAATTTCTCAAATGACTGATTTTCGAATTCAGTTCCATGGTCACTTCTAATGGCTATGACTGAAGACTCTCTAGCATTTGTTACTTCCTTATGGAACTTCTTAAAAACAGAAAATGCTTGATCCTTATGTGCTAGGAACATGACCCATGTGTACCTAGAGTAATCATCTACAATAACTAGACCATATTTATTTCCACCTAGGCTTGTTGTTCTAGTTGGTCCGAATAGGTCCATGTGTAATAATTCTAGAGGCCTAGAGGTAGAGACACATTTTATGGATTTAAATGAGTTCCTAGATTGTTTGCCAAATTGACATGCTTCACATATTTTGTTCTTTTCAAATTTTAATTTTGGCAAACCTATCACGGAATCTCTTTTAACTAGTTTAGTTATTGTGTCCATGCTTGCATGACCTAACTTACGGTGCCATAACCAACTAGCATCATTATCTTTAGTTTCATTAACAACTAAACATTGGTTATGTTTTGCAAGATCTTCTAGGTCAACAACATATACATTTCCACGTCTAATCCCTTTAAAAACTAAACTATTGTCATTAGGGTTTGTTATAATGCATAGTGATGGTTTAAACATAACATCATATCCTTTATCACATAATTGACTAATGCTTAACAAGTTATGCTTAAGACCATCAACATATCTAACATTATCTATAAAAGTTGAAGGGGTGATTTGAACTTTACCAATACCAATGATGTGACCTTGGTTGTTGTCTCCAAAAGTCACAGCACCTCCCTTCTTAGCTTCAAGGGTGAAAAATTGATCCTTATCACCCGTCATGTGCCTTGAGCAGCTACTATCCAAATACCAGCAGTTTTTGTTGACCTTGGCTGCAAGACACTCCTACACAAGCAAATCATGTCAACTTAGGTACCCAAGTTTTCTTGGGTCCTTCATGGTTAGTCAAGTTGGTTCCTTTTGGAACCCATACCCTTTTAATTTTCCTTCTTGATTTACCTTTCCTAAAATTACACACATTTGCTTTATGACCTATAGTTCCACAACAAAAGCAGGTTATTTTCTTAGTTTTAGTTTTTCCCAGCTTTAACAAAGAAGTTACTAAGAAGTTTTTGTTTATTTCTTGGTTTATATCCTAAACCCGCTTTATTAAATACTGCTCGTTGACTATTGAGTATCATATTTAACTTTTCAGAACTATATGTAAATTTTTTAACTAAGGGTTTGTATTTGTTAAGTTCTTTAGTTAGTGTTTGATTTTCTGTTTTTAGATCATTTAGTTTGTTTGTTAGATCCTTGTTTAAGATTTGTTTATGGTTTTTAAATTCTGAAAATTCCTTAGTTAGTTTTTCATTATCTTTAGTTAAGGTATTAGTCTTTTGAGTTAAAAGTTGGTTGCTTGTCTTAAGTTCTATATTTTCTTTGGTGATTAAATCCTTATCCTTAACTAATTTATCGTATTTATGTAGGTATGATTGATTAGTTATTTTTAGTTCTTTATTCTTAAGATTTATTGCCTTATATTCTATCATTAATTCATTAAAAGCATCATAAAGTTCATCAAATGTAAAATCAAGCTGTGTTTCGGAAGTTACCTCATTTTCATTGGCCATGAAGCAGAAATTGGCCTTCTCTTCTTGTTCTTCATCCGATGATGAAGATGATGTGTCGGAGTCCGATAGGGTGGTGACAAGGGCTTTCTTTTTCTTGTACTTGCTGCCCTTCTTTAGTAAGGGACACTCAGCTCTGATGTGTCCCGGCTTTTTGCACTCATAGCACCCAATCCCCTCATTTTCCCTTTCCTTACCTTTGTCCTTGCGGTAGGAATTTGAGGGGCCTCTCCTTTGATGATAAGCCTTCTTGTGGTTGATGAATTTTTTGAACTTGCGCACAAGAAGTGCCTCACCATCATCTTCCTCATGTTCTTCTCCTTCACTGCTGCTACTGCAAGATAATTCCTTGTTAGATGAAGTAGATTTTAGAGCTATTACCTTTTTCTTGTGGGAGGACTCTTCCTCGTTGTGTTGCTTCATGGTTAGCTCGTGCGTCATTAAGGATCCAAGAAGCTCCTCAAGTGGTAATTTGTTCAAGTCCTTGGCTTCTTGGATTGCCGTCACTTTAGCTTCCCACGACCTTGGTAGACACCGAAGAATTTTTCTGACAAGCTCACTGTTAGTATAGTTCTTGCCAAGGCTTTTTAGGCCATTGACAATGTCAGTAAACCTAGTGAACATGCTAGTGATTGTCTCATTAGAATCCATTTTAAATAGTTCATACTTATGAACTAATATATTAATTTTGGATTCTTTAACTTGATTTGTGCCCTCATGGGTCACTTCAAGTCTATCCCAGATCTCTTTTGCAGAGTTGCAAGTAGAGACCCTATTGAATTCATTTCTGTCTAAGGCACAGTAAAACACATTCATAGCTTTAGAATTTAGTTGTGCCTTTCTCATGTCATGTTCATCCCAATCCTTTTCTAATTTGGGTACCGTGATACCCTCTACATATGTGGATGGGATGTATGGGCCATTTACTACAATGGTCCACATCTCATAGTCTTGGGCTTGGACGAATATTCTCATCCTAGCCTTCCAGTATGAGTAGTCGGATCCATTAAAGAAAGGGGGTCTTTGGGTGGACTGACCCTCAATGTGGGAAGATCCAAATGGGGCTGTCATTTTGATCTTTTAACTCTTGGGTGGAAGAGTTTAGGCTCTGATACCACTTGTTGCCCAGATAGACAACCCAAGAGGGGGGGTGAATTGGGTTTTAAAATAATTTGGGTATTTAAAACGATGTGGATAAGTAATTAAAACTAGTATAAGTTATTTAATTAATTACTATGTGCTGTGAGTGATATGAAAGGAAGAAGAATAGAGACACGCAATCACAAACACCAAGTTTTATAGTGGTTCGGAGCTAACCCTTGCTCCTACGTCCACTCCCCAAGTCTCACTTGGGAATTCACTATAACCCCCTTGGATTACAGCCGGTTGTTTTTCAAGCTCACAACCAAACTTGTTGTTTTACGAGCTCACAACGAACTCGGTCGGTTTTCCCAGGCTCACCGACTAGAACCACCCCGATTGTTTTCTCGGGATCACAATCGAACCCTTACACACGTTGGTTTTACACTCGGCTCACCAACCAACCTCAATCCCCTTGATTCAATCCCCCGATTGAACCAAGCAAATATAATGTGTAAATAAAAAGAAGAAACAGAAAAATACAGCTTCTCAAAAGCAGATAAAAGACAATATGAACAATAAATGAAGTTAAGAAGCCTCAAACGCTTTTAGGTTGGAGAAGAGGAATGGCTTCTTAAACTTCTGGTCTCCTCTTGAGTGAGTAGTCGACTTGAATGCAGGAGGAGAAGGCTTTAATTGCTGGAAAGATGTAGGTGGATGCAGTAAATGCAGATCTTCCTCTTTTTCGTTGAAGAACACGTTGCAGAGCTTGAATGCTTGATTAGTTGGAGTGGAATGGTTCTTTTTCTACCTTGCTACAGTCTTCTGTAGCTATTTAAACCAACCCCCACGGAAACTAGCCGTTAGAGAGCTTTTTCTGCCCGTTCTGCACACTCTGCGCAGCCTGACAATGTGTCCGTTGGTGGGTTAGAGTCGACTCGCGCGATCAGGAGTCGACTCGGCTGTAGCGGGAGTCGACTCAAGCTTTTTCGGAGTCGACTCGGCAACTGTTCCAAATTTGAATTAAAGTTGCCTTCACGACTGGGAGTCGACTCGTCTTGACCTGGAGTCGACTCGCCAACTTCTGGAGCTGACTTGGCAATTTCGGAGTCGGCTCATCCACTGAAGTCCGTGGATCCAATTTTGAATTTGATCCACCCGAGTCGACTCGACTGTCCTGGGAGTCGACTCGAATCTCAGAGCCCGAACTCCCGATTCTCTGTCTTTTGGCTCGTCCAGTCTTGGAGTCGACTCGAACTTCCTCGGAGTCGACTCGGCTCTCAGTTTCCGAAACTTGGTCTTCTGCCTTTTTGATGTGAAGCTGTCTTGGAGTCGACTCGAGCTGTCTGGGAGTCGACTCGAATCTCAGAGGCAGTAACTTGGTCTTCTGTCTGTTGATGGTCGCGGAGTCTTGGAGTCGACTCGCATATTGCGGGAGTCGACTCGAATCTCAGAGTCCGAAAATTGCTCTCTGACTTTTTCTTGTGTTCCTCTGAGAGTCGACTCTTACTATCCTGGAGTCGACTCGGTGAACATCGGAGTCGACTCGCGTACTTTGGGAGTCGACTCGTTGACAGGTTCTGAGTTGAAGCTTTCTGTTCTTCTGTCTGTTCTCAGTCGGAGTCGACTCGTACTGATCTGGAGTCGACTCGAGCCCGTGCCAGTGAACTTGATACGCTTGGAGTCGACTCGTGATACTCAGGAGTCGACTCGAGTCTCAGACTTTGGTTCAGGTTGACTTCTTAACTTATCCAAAATACTATGAACCAAGTCTAGAGACACGTAGACAGGATTTTCACTGAAACACTTAATTGAATTCATTAGTAAACAAGAATTATACTCAAATGCTTTGAGCTCATCAAAATCAAATGGGGTTTTAATCAATCACTCCACAGCATCCATTATTCTAGTGACTCACAATATAAGCAGCAAGGCTCCTAAGCTTTCAGTAATAAAGTTCGTCAATGATTCCAATAGTGTCCGTACCTGAACTCTATTAAAGTGATTACATGCATGCATTTTATTGCTTATGCTTCTTTCCAATCTTAACCATTCAATCAAAGTCAGAAGTATGTCACCTCTTATACAAGTCATGATATATTAAGGGAAAACATTTGCAGGGTTGTATATGAAATCTTCATGTTCAACTGAGATTGAATGGTTGAGGCCCATATTGAAGCTCCAAATTGTTCATTTGATGTTAATTGGTGTACCAAATTACATGCAAAATGTGCTTAGATACAAAAATGTTTGCTCATAATTTACTTAGCAATGATCAGTGATGCACTAAGAATTTCGATTAGTTGGCTATTTTGTTTGTTCAATTTGTCCTAGGTAAACTAAGGTTTGCATATGTTTTGGCTGAAACATTTTAAAATTTTTGGCTGAAGAAATCATAGTGAAAGGAGATGAAGAGGGAGTCTGGGGTTCAGGGTGTGGGTTAGTGGATAGCACTGTAATTTAGTGAATTCCAATACGTCCTCGTCTATGGATTTGAGAACTAGTTCACATGCAAGGTACAATATGTGATGTACCGGGGTCTTCGTGGCATGTGGCACTAGCTATCTGACAGTGCATGCTGAGTTGGTGCCAGTTTGCATGCTAGCGGCATGAGATACTTCAATCCCTGCCCTTATTAATGACCATTGAAATATTAATAATTCTTTTGTTGTTTAATCTTTGGGCTAGTTAAAGTGGTTAGACAAACTGGAGTTTAAAAATTTTCTCAAGTGCTTATTTTTTTTAGTCTTTTTGTGGAAAAGGGGGGCGACTGCGGAATTTCTGTTTCTTAGTTTTTGCTCCATTTCCATCTTCTTTTTTTAAAATGAGTGCTTTTTTTTTTTAACAATTACTGTTTTCCTGACATCCAATCTGGAGTTATAATAAAAATACAAGAAAATTTGTCTAAATTGGTTGCTTGCTTTTTTTCCCCTGGCATGTTTTGGTATGACTCGTAATGTTATGATTCCCATGTTTATTAAACCATTGGATCTTATAAAGAAAACCAGTGACTTTTACAGAACATTTCATTAGCTTTATCTCATGACTGTCCCAGAAACTGCACTTACAGATATAGAAGTTAAAACAGTTGATTGAGTTAACTAAGCTGCCAATGGGAAAAGGCATTTCGTGCTCAAATCCTGCTTGTAGCTATGTTCATAATTTTGCATTTGACTCAGCTAGGAGGCAGAGCTTCAAAGTTAAGTAAAAGCATGGAGAACCTGTCAAGATTTCATCAGGCATCCAGACTATTAAAAAAGAAATTAGAAAAGTTAAAAAAATGAGCTGTTTATATATCTTTATAAAGTAAGCACCAGAGAGGCAAGAATAATAGATAAAAACAACACCACCACCAAAACAATTGATAGTATCATAAAAGTTTAATCCATGAATTCTCATTAAAGTATCCATGAATAATTCATGAATTAGTTATTAGATCACAAGCATCTGGAATTTGCTTAGCTCTTGATAACTGAATAATAATTTTAAGAATGATTGGGACAATAAAAAAGTTAATAGTCTTAAGTATTTTCCAACAGTATTGACTATAGAGAATATTGCTAGTGTGCTTGTCTAGATTTTTAAATACAAAGAATGTGGACCCAGGATTTTCTGTTTCTTCAACATGTTGTTTTGCACTGGGTGCCATCGGTGAGTGGTTTCTGTCCGTAACTTTAAATACTATACCTCAAGCAGATAATCTACACTAATGATGAAAAGAATAATAATATTAATTCTGTTACACAGGCAAATAAGATGGCTTACAAAATCAGTTTTCATTGACTTTTGCTTCATTTCTTTTGGCACCTTCTGGTCATATTCTAGATCAATCGCATGTTTTTGGTCTGCCCACATAAGCATTGTATTTCAAGCATGTCTTGTACTACTTGGTTTAAACTCTTTATAAGTTCACCATTTCAATGTAATGTCAATAAAATAATATTTGAGGATTTATACTGTTGCAGGAATACTCTGTTTCATCAATAAAAATGAGGGATTCATATGGCAGAAAAGAACACCATCTCGCTTTGACTAGTCCTGAGAGCAGAAGAAAGGTGATACTGAACCATTAGACCTTGCCAACTGGATCTGTCAATGAATATTTTCGTGATGCTGAATTGATTGCAACATTTCTTTTGGATGTCTTCTAGGATGTAAACTTGTTAGGAATTATGCGGACACCTATAGCAAACATACTAAAGAAAGTAGAGAAGGGGGGCCCGGGAAATATTCCCAAGCACAGCAAAAAGGTGACTTTATGGCTCCCCAAATTGGCCTTTTCTAATATCAATATCCCTGCATGCACCTGTTCCATCTCTAAATAATCTTATTTAACTTCTGCATAATTCTGTTCATATTATTTTAATACCAAATGCATTGTGTTATTTGAATCATGAATTTAAATGTCTTGGCAGTATTTTAATTTTTGAGTGAAGTATATCTTTCAATAGTCCTTATTTCCAATTCTTAAAGGTAACGCGCCATGAATATGAAGTTGAGACTTCGAATGGGAGAACTATAACGAAGCGCCGAAAGACAAAGAGCACCGTGATGTTTGGGGTACATACATGCCCACATGATAGCATCATTTTTGGTTTGGAAATGCATATACTACAGTCACTTGCATGTATATAACTAAGACTGCCTTCTATATTGTACTTTCAGGAACCAAACTCTCAGAAGGCGGTGCATTCAAAGACCCCAAATGCTAGCAAGGATATCATGAAAATCAGGAAGGTATATGGAGACAACTTGAAGTACCTAATTTATGCTTTTTATTTAATTTAAAAGTATTCATATTAGTTCTTGGAAGTTTCTTCTCAAGCTTTTGTCTGATGAATATGATGATGACCTATGTTACATGGACTCTGGTTCATGTGTCAGGTCTAGGTGCATGTCTAAGCGTCAGATCCTTTCAATATCTAAGAATTTTGTCTTAAGAAACCGTGTCCAACTCATGCCAAAATCTGTGTTTGCAGGTACTTTAGTCTAAAATGAAGGGTCCGGGTAACATAGATGATGACATTGTACAACTGGCTTAGTGTATATTAAGTTGCATAGGTGCTGTTTAACATCTCTTACAGAGTTGTCCTGGATCACATAGGGCACTTATATTTTAACTTTAAATTAGTAATAGTAGGCAACAGAATTATCTTATTGTCGGTATGTGTACTGAAATTCATCTTGATAATTCTATATAGCATTTATCATCAGTAGTGGTTCTAGAAGTCATTCTTTGAAAGGGGCCAAAGAAAACAATGTCCCAACTTATACATGCAGGATTGTATATTTTTCATGTGCATTATTTTTTTTCTCTTTTTTCCTTTATCTTTTCCTTTTTTTTATTTTTTGTTTTGGGTGGGGGGTTTAGGGGGGTGGGACGAGGGGGAAGGGCATGTGCTATTACTTCATTGAAGCATGATTCCACACAAATTCTACTTTCAACAATATCTTCTATGATAGCAAGGAAAAAGTTCTAGGCCAAACAAAAGGTACCAAATATGGATATTATAAAATTGCAAGATTAAGAAGGAAGCATCTTGTAACGAAATTAGCAAAAGTGCAAAATCCATTTAAATCACTAAATGGAAAAGAAACATTCATATGACAACAGACCCATAGCATTTTTTTTTTGTAAGAAAAGGAACTTTTGAAAAGCTTTTATTAACATTAGATAGAATTCCAATTCTGCAACACTAACCTTTGGGAGACAATCACCATCCAGAAATATATCTATTAAGATGTGTTAATTTGTCTGCAGTTACAGACACATTGTGTATAAACTAGCATGTGAGGGTGAAAAGAATGAGGAGCAAGAAAAAGAATTATCATTTTTATGTCAGAGAGGAGTGGAAGAAAAGCACAGATGAGAAAGACAAGTTAGGCATTTTGCAGATGAGAATGAATGGAAGGTTTGTATATGGACGAGGTGCTAATAATAGAAAATATAAATAAAAGCTCTAGTTAAGCACTCCAATGCTTCTTCTCTTCCCTGCTAGGTTGTAGAGCATCAAACCATAATGCAGAGTCAGAAGCAACCGTTTGGACTTTGGGGAATGGATACATACATAATAGCATATTTTTGGGATATAATCAGATTGTATTCTTAGGTACACCAATTATCTATTTTTAACAGCATATCTTAAACACAAGTGCAACTGAGAACCGCTTTATCGACTTTAATTTTAAGTTGAAAAGCGGATTAAGGGATCCTAGCTCCAAGAAAAGATATTTAAATTTAGGTGGGGTCCAAATTTATTTTTGTTGGCATACAGACTTGCAATTAAAGGCTGGTGCCAACATCCACAAGGAGCAATGGCAGACTTTTCTAGCATTTTTGGGTGCCAAGAGTATATCCACTTTGGTCTTTGAATCATGGGGACACTGGTGCAGAAATCTTAGGGAGGCCTTTGCAAAATCCAAGAACTAATAGATGATTTCTGATCCTTGGGATGTTTATGCTCCTATTAATCATCTTTTCATCGTCTGTATAAAGTGCAAAGATCATAATAGTAATTACTTAATTGGGTACAAAGAACATAAAAATGGGAGAAGCTTAAATTTAGCCAAGATCTTGTGAGTATCTCAAATTGAATTCTTGTTTGTTGCATTTCGAGTGAATTGTCCCAGAATGCAGAACATAACATTTTAGTGTGTGTGAAGCTGATTTTAAAATGCTGCTAAGTAGGTATTGATGATGCTGGAAGTTCTAGCATTATAAAACTTAGTTTCCTAGTGATTCAAGTTATTGGCAGAATTATGAGTCAATCAAAAGAACTATGTCAAGTGGTCTAAATCTTTAAGGATAGATATGCTCATTGGTCTCTTAGTTTAAAATCTATAGTGGTTCATTCTCTACTACTTTTGTTTGATATTTTGTTATTCTTCCCTCAGTACTCCCCAACTTTTTGTAATAGAGTAGCAGGGTCATGAGGCATTAACAAGTTTTTGTTTTTTTGCCTTTTCTTCTTTTCTCTTTCTGGCATGGGGGGTTGAGGGGTGAATATTTCAGGTTTGGTTTAATTTGGCTTTTAGGAAAATAAATTTTCTCCTTCAGTTGTGGTCAATATAATTTTCTGTGTTGATGTCTTTTTCTTTATAAATGGTAATCAATTTTTAGCAAAAAAAAAATGGTAATCAATATAATTTTTCACTTTAGGGTGTCAATATGTTGTCATGAAGTATTACTTAAACCAAATTATTTGGCTGGATTGAATTTGACTGGCATTATTATTTTACTTATCTCTCTCTCTCTCTCTCTCTCTCTCTCTCTCTCTCTCTCTCTCTCTGTGTGTGTGTATGTCTGTCTGAATTGGCTCTGTTCTATATGATAAAGCTCAAAATTGATTGAAATAGTCAGTAGAAAAATAGGACTCTTCTAGGACAATTTCGTCTTTCTTTTCAGTCTTTAAGTCATTTCTCAAGTGGATATGTATAAAAAGGATGCTGAATTTAGCAAGCTGACAACCCTGATGTGACATAAGGGCATCATTTTTTCTGAAGTTGGTGGGTCAGTATTGCTTCTTTTTGAGTTAAGCCTTGAAAAAGATGATCTTAACAATTGCATTCAAACAAAGTTGCATATTGTTGTTGAATGTGCACAAATCAGACTGTATGTACAAACTCTGTTGGGTTGCTTTAGAAGATACTACCCTGATGTATCCTTATGCAACTGAAGTTGCAGGTGAAATTAATACAGTCAATTATTGCATGAATGCAAATAGCAAGTGTATGAGTATTGGTCGGTGCAGGTCTGTTCTCATTCATGAACATGCATTCATATGTGCATGCTGTGTCAGTGTGTAGGGGTGGGCAAGTGCACATATGTGTTATGCATGTGTGCTGCACAATTGCTGGTGGTAGAATTTATACAGTTAATTGTTTTCATGAATGCAAATGGCATGTGTGTGAGAATTGGTCGGTGCAGGCTTGTTCTCATATGTGAACATGCATTCATATGTGCATGCTGTGTCTGTGTGTAGGGTTGGGTGGCTGCACATATGTGTTATGCATGTATGCTGCACAATTGCTGGAGGTTTGTCCATGGGTAGCACATACTCACGTGCCTCTCTCTATTTTGTGTGGGTTGGATTTTTTCTTCCGGGAGGGTATGCATTCACATCTCAGTTACTAGAAGCAGGTAGGGTGTGGGTGTGGGTGTGGCAGTAAAAAAAGCACTTAAGAAGCAGGTGTGGGGATGAGTTTCCAAGAAGTTTCAGAAGCAGGTCCGCCATCCTAAATGGAAGATTCCTGTGACTAAGGCTCACATGCATGTACTTGTGCTTGTGCTTCTGTGGGTGTATACATGTGCATGCATGCGACATGATTCATCTCTGGCATTTTGTTTATATGATCTGTTTATATATACAGGTGGTTGGAGGACCCCATCCAAATCCGGCAAATATAGGTGATTTGTTCTCAGAGGGTTCTTTGAATCCTTACAATGATGATCCTTATGCATTTGATTAAAAGGTAATTAACATTGATTCAAGAAATGATTTATACATAGCTCTACTTCTGAGCTTCAGATCAAGCATCTAGGTACTTACATAATTTATGCATATTTATCTTCTTTTTTTCCCCTCTTAATCTTTCAATGTTCCAATATTTTTTCAATCCATCTTTAGAAATCCTTAACCAAAACCATTTATTGCTTTGGTAGGCATATTAAGGTTCCCTAAACTTGCACTTAGCATCTGTTTTGTGAACATGATTATTCAGTCATAATGCTGAAACCAAAATTTCCTTGGGAAAATACAATTTGCCTCCCTCAACTTTAACAATGTCTCTAACTGGCCATGAAGTAACATTTCTATCCCGAACTGGACCTTCTATGATGGCATTGGAAAACATTCTAATGACCAAAATGCCCTTATTATTTTTTAACAAAGCTTCAACTCTATGCTCCTTCTCTCTTTCATTTCCTTTGTGAGTTTTGAGGCCCAATTTCACCCTTCTCCTTCCGTTGCCCCTCTGCAACTATCACCTCAATTCGCCACAACCCCCACGTCTTCACCTTCTTACAAGTATAGATGCCTACCTCCTCATCCAGCCTTCAATTCACACTCTTTAGAGTAGAACCTCTTCAGAACTCATGCATGACAATTGCCACCACCAGCAGCACTATCATGACCACCACTCACTCCCATCGTCACCACCACCACCACCACCACTACCACCACATTTATCATCACCACAAGCATCGTCCATCATCATCATCACCACCAACAACAATAACAACATCAACACGACCATCACAATATATCTAAAAATCAACAAACCAAACAAAAAGGTGGGGAAAGAGAGAGTGCAGCAGCAAAAACATAAGATACAAGAAAAGGGGAAAATAGACTTTGGAGTAGAGAAGTAGAGAATATTTCCAAAAAAGGGTTTTAAGGGACCATTAATCTTGGTAGGAAGTAGTTATGGAGATGGGGATTGTGATCTTTTAGCCCAGTATATCATCCTCGCCATGGGAGCAAGGATAAGAAGGGCGATGCCTACTATGACCTTGATCTTCTTTTCGGTGATCTTGGACACAATCTTAGACTTCACAGTAATGGGCAGATGGGGGCACCATCTCCTTGTCGAGCACCTTGGAATACTTGAGCTTAGTGATATCCATCATTATGGCAGTGGCAGTGGTGGTGGCTTCCTTAACATCATCAAGGACAAGGGACTGGAGGCGGTCGACATTGACGGTGGGGCGATGGAACTTGTTGCAGAGGTGGTGGAAGTAGCATACGCTAACATTTCCGAAGTATCCAGGATGGTACGCGTTGAAGATGATTTGGTGGTTGTGCATCTTGCGGGTGTTACTGTAGTTGTTGGGGTGCTCACCCTAAATCACCATTGGATCCATGACTGTAGGTATTCCATCCTCCAAACCACTTTCGAAAGGATTAGGATTCGAATAAGGGTCTTGTGGGCGATGCAGTTAAGGATGGTGAGGGGATGAGGCATAGATGGCAATGACGTCCTAGTGATAATGGAAGGTTCCTAGGGTTTCGAGGCATGCTATGTGGGGGTGGCGGTTGAGGATTTGGGCGAGAGGAACTGCTCTTTGCACTCCATTATGGAGTTAGAAAATTTCGGTGATGGAGTCGCTTGATCCTGCAAACTTTGCCACAAATTTCTTGCCTCAAGTCATGGGAGACTCGCTTCATCATGACCTTGGCTCAAGATTTTGGGAGATTTCCCTTGTAAACCTTGTCAATGTCACCAAATTTGAGGAGCTATCAATCTCAAAAACTTTTGGTGGCAAGCTTTAGTTGTAGGAGATGTGCGAACCAACTATTAGCTCCTAGGGTTCGATCACTTCAACATTCTTGATCTTGTAGAAAGGTAGGTGGTGCCGATAACGGTGATGATCGGACAATGATGGTAATGATGGAGATGGTGATAATAAAGGCTGTGTATTTCTTCACACTGGACAAAATAAGAGACCGAGAGGGCCAAACTAGGTGAAGATTTGGGAATTCTAGAGATGTTAGGGATTTCAAAGGGGCATTTTAGAGATTTTGGAGATCTTAGACACATGATGGTTATGTAAGCTTTTTACTGAAGCCGATTGACACCTAGTTTATAGAGATGGATGGAAGGCCAATTTAGAAAAAAAATATAACTTGGGCTGGTTTGAAACATTTGATGCAGAGGGGATCTAAGTGTAACTCCGTCAAACTAAAGGAGGGTTGAATTTTTTGCAATTACTTTCATGCCCTATTAATGCCTAAATTCTCATGGATATTGTCAACAGAAGATAATTTGCATGTAAACTATAGTGTGCCTAGCATTAGGTTTCTAGTAGATATTTGGATTGATATAAACCTGGGTGATGCTTGATTGCACCTCTGGCCATATGATGAATTGAGAAGCTATCTCTTACTTGAAAGGGAAATAAGTTCTCATCCAAGGTTTGCTATGCTGGTACCGGAATTCGTACCGATTGCCTGGTGGTATGGTATAATATGCAACCATGCCATTCCATTCCAGGCTCGTACCGATACAGCAGAACCAACGAGAAGGGGGAGAGGGAGATGGAAAGAGAGGAAAAGAGAGAGGGAAGGAGGAAGAGGGAGAGGAAGGGGGGAGAGAGAGGGAGGGGGAAGGGGAGAGAGGCGGAGGGAGGGGGAGATGGAGAAGGAAAGAGAGGAAAAGAGGGAGGGAGGGAGGGAGAGAGGGTGAGGGAGGGGAAGAGAGAGAGACCAAGAGAAGGAGAGAGAGAGGGGGCTTTCGAGCCCCCATCTGCTCCAATGCATGAAAAGAAGGGCTCCATTGGAGGAGATGGAGGCTTGAAAGCCTTCTCTCTCTCTCCTTCTCTTGGCCTCTTCCCCTCTCCCTTCCTCTCCCTCCCTTCCTCTCTCTCTCTCTCTCTCTCTCTCTCTCTCTCTTCCTCTCTTTCTCCCTCTCCCCCTCCCCCTCCCCCTCCCTTGCCGATATCTCGAACCGAGGGGTGGAACCATGCCGATCCGCCCCTACTACGGCTCGGTACACCGCCAAATCGGGCAGTACAACATTCCTTGTTCTCATCCTTAATCGTCAGTACTATTTGTGAGTACCATGCTTGGTAGGAACTACTTAATCTGATTTTTTGTTAACCATTGAGATCTAATATGCAAATTGTTTTGCTTACTTTCCTTTTTTTTCTTTTATTACGAATTTATCAGTTTGAAATTTGTAGTACACATTGGGGCTAGCTATATATTAGACAATTTAGTTATGAGGTTATGTGGATGCTCAATTACCATATCCATATATATCTCTTAAAAGAACGAGAAGGATTTGGGTCAAGGTGGCGGGTAAAATAATCAGGATGGTTGTTTATCTCGCAATCCCAGAATTTTGGGATATTGGAGATCACTTTTAAGACAATTATTAAGAAATAATGGATTGCAAGGTTGGTGGCCTTCCAGATGCCTCTCACTACTCCATTCCTTCACCACATGCTTTCACTCCTTCCCTGCTCATGTGGGATATATCACTTGGATATACAGTCAGGCATCCATTTGAGCCTTGCATAATGGTTCGAAATGTTATGCAATTTCATCAAGGAAGATATTCTGAAAAATGGCACATTACACTGCTATCACAAAGAGAAACAGTGATGAAACTTATGGAGGCATCTTAATGTGCTTCAACTTTTTCACCTAAAAAAGAAAAAAGAAAAAGTGCTTCAACTTTTATTTATACCAACAGCAATTATTTTTGTGTTTTCTTAACAGGAACGTCATTCATCAGTCTAGAGCTAATAACATTTGCTTCATGTGATTCATCGATCATTCTACTGAGTCTACTGTGTTGGTAACTGTACTAAATCTTGATTTTGCAGTTCTTAACTGAAGACTGTTTGACTTCATAGTGAAGCCTTATGAAGCAGAGATTGCACGCAGGGTAAGCCATTCCTGTCAGTGCAGTTTATACCAATTATGCTGCTGTTCCCGCATCCTATGGACAACCTGTTAGCTCAATTTACAATGTTAATGTTTTGCTCTTTTAGATTATGCGGTCATCTTCAGTGTAATCAACATTCCAAGCTTTGGCAGGCAGGTGCGTGTATTAGGAATGTTAAACTGATTCCGTAACCAAACTTTTTAATCTGAAGCATATCTGTCTTCGCTTGTGTACCAAGGTGGATTAGGTCCATCACAGCTGTCTACCAAGGTGGATTTTTGGTCATAGTTATGCCTATAACTATCTCTTCCTTTCAGATTTTACTACATTCAAGCAGGAAGTATGATGTTATCTTTTCATTCGTGGCTTACTGATGCAGCAGTTTATGGAGGTTCTTTCTGGATTGTTGCTGCTCAGTAACCATATATTCACGGTTCGAAGTATTAACCTTGGATGAAGTTTTCCTACATTTCTGAATAAAACTCTTGGTCACTATATCATTGTGGTTCCTTTTGGTGGCAAATAACCAGTGACAACATTGAAAGGTGTATTAAATCTTCCTGGGTTTTGGGTGTTGCAAGTTGGTGGGGTTGACCCTCGGTTATCTTCTGGATGTTTTTCTTTCTGTGCTGCGGCTTTGCAGAATGGATTTCCCTCTCGAGTGAAACTGTTGAGGAGTGCTGCCTGGTTACCAATTGTTGTGGTTCAAATTTGGCCCGGGGGTGACCACGCCGGAGGAGTCGAGGGAGCCGCTGGTTGTTGGAAGAAGAAGACGGGGGCCATCTCCTGCGCGACGGCGGCGGACCTGCACAAAACCTCATCAGTATTTCCGGTGAGGGTCCTCCGACGATCAAGTTAGAGTAGGGTAAATTTGGTCCAGCCAAAAGTCCCTTAGAAGTAGAGGTGATCACGGGCCTTCTGGCCCGCCCAGCCCGCCCGGCCCGGCCCGAAAATTTTCGGGCTTGGGCATTGAAAAAGCGCCCATGGGTCGGGCCTGGGCAGGAAAAGCGGCCCGACCAAAAAAATCGGGCCGGGCCTGGAAACTTTTAAAAATGGCCCGATTCGGCCCGGCCCGACCATAAAACATTGATATAATATATTAAAATTTTTTTGAGAAACCCTAAAGACTAAAGACTAAAGTCCTAAACCAACCCCCCCCCCCTCGCTGAGAGCCGCCGCACCCCTCCCCCTCCCTCGCTGAGAGCCGCCGCACCAGGAGGAGCAGCGAGCGACGATGGCGGTCGACGACAACGACGAGGCGGTGATCGCCGCGCTCCGCGCCTCCCACTCCAACATCGTCTCCATTCTCCGTGCCTCCGCCCGCATGGACAAAGGCCTCGCCGCCGTGGACGCCCGCCTCTCCCTCGGCCTCGACTCCCTGGACGCGGTCACCGAGGCGGTGGCACCGCTACAGTCGCAGGCCATGGCCACCAAGGCCCTCCACGCCCGCATCAACCGCGCCGTCCCCCTGGCCCTCTCCCTCCTCCGCAGCTTCGCTCTCGTGGAGTCCCTCCAGCGCCGCCTCCTCCGCCTCTCATCCAGGACCTCCTCCTTACCCCGTCTTCTCGACTTCGTCGACTGCGTGGACTGCCTCCGCGAGACCATCGCCGCCGTGACGGCCGGGTGCGAGCCGGCAGTCCTCCTCCTCTTCGAGCTCGATCCCGGCTACGAGTTCCAGGATGGAAGAGAGAGAGAGAGAGAGAGAGAGAGAGAGAGGTGGGGGGGGGGGGGGGGGAGGGAGGTGGCTACGAGTTCTAGCTCCAGCTCCTTCTCTTTTTTGGTTTTGGTCTTGGTTTTCCTTCCCTCACATTGCTCCAGTTCCAGCTGGGCCATCAGGAAGAAAGATCGGGGGATTGGAGATGAATTTCTTGGAGGGTGGAGATTCTTTTAATTTTCTCCTCTCGGTTTCTTCTCCCTGAGATGGACTCCTGATCCTTTTTTTTTTTTAGTTGGATAGGGCTTTATTTTTTTTAATTATTCATGTTCAATCATTAACAATAGCTAATGTTTCAATTTTGTGTTTGTAGGTTTTGAGAGTTAGAAGATGCAAGGATGTTCTTCTACAGTTTTCTATTATGAAAGTGGCTTCAAGAATTATGATTACATTTACTTTTGAATGCACAAAGATGCATGTTTGTTATAATGTTAATGGGACAATGTAATTTGTATTTTATCTAAATATGTAATTGTCTAAGTTTGTAGTTTTTATTGTTGGGTTGTAATTTTCAGCTGGACAATAGTCTTTCATACAATTTATTTTTTTCTATTGGCTTGAAAATGCAAATTTTTTTTTAATGTTTGTAGATATATCCAAATTTCAAAGTTTGAAACCACCACCAACACTATCTATTTGAAATAGGCTAGTTATATCCTTAACATTAACTAATTAATCATTGGAGAAACAAAATAAAGATAGAAAAATACATCTAGTTTTAGAGAGCCCATTAAGCTGTTGGGCCATTTTTGCCCATTTCTAGATTCCAAACAAAAAAAAAAAAAAATTGGGCCTGTCGGGTCGGGCCTATCGGGTCGGGTGTCGGGTCGGGCCTCTCTAGGGCTGTCAACGAGCCGAGCCGAGCCCGAGCCACAGCAGGCTCGGCTCGGCTCGTTCCATAAAAGTCTAGGCTCGGGCTCGGGCTCGGGCTCGGTACCGAGCCCTGTACTGGGCTCGGGCTCGGCTCGCCTGGCACAGCTCCGGCTCGGGCTCGAGCTCGTGAGGCTCGTTTGCCCGAGCCCGAGCCTGCCCCGGCGGCCGGCGCCCCATCCCTATCATTCGTCGGAGGACGGGAGGAGAGAAGAACGAAGGAAATAAAGAAAAAAAGAAAGAAGGGGGCGGCCGCGAGTACCACCGGCACGGACGTCGGCCGCGGGTCGACCGCAGGCGCTGCGGGCGCCGGAGGCTCGGCCGCGGGTCGACCGCAGGCGCTGCGGGCGCCGGAGGCTCGGCCGCGGAGGAGGGAGTGAAACTTTCACTATGAAAGGAAGGGGGTAGGGGGGACCTCGACGTAGGAACGCCGGATGGGGCGGCGGCGCTTCACGCTTGTTGCCTTCCTCGCCGGGGGCGACGGCATCGGGGGCGGAGAAGGGAGAGGAGGTTGCGATGAAGCTTCTCGGAGAGCTGGGAATTGGGATCAGGTGTACGGCGTTGTCATCGTCGTCGGAGGGGAGGGGGCATCGGCTTCGGGCTTGGGGGCGAGCCGGCGAGGAGAACGGAGAAGAAACCGAGAGGGGTTTGGAGGGTGAGAGGGGTTTGGAGTTGGAGGGGTTTGGAGGGTGAGAGGGGTTTGGAGGGAGGCAGGGGTGAAGGGGGGTTTGAAGCCTTGAAGGGTTTGGAGGGGAGGTTTCGGTGGTGCTGTGACTGCTGTCTGTGGAGCCGGGCTTCACGGCCGGCGGCGCGGCGTGCGGGCGAAGGAAGGCGGAGCGCGGCGGAGCTGGGGCTTCAGGAAGTCGGGGAAGGCCGGAAGATTAGGGCATGAGCATTTAGGTCGACGGTGGGGGCTGGGGAAAATGGGATTTGGGTAAGCGACTGGGTTCTTTGAATCAAGTTTCTGTGATCGAAAGGGGGCTGGGATTTGGGTAAGCGACGGCATCGGGGGCGGGCTCGGGAGTCACGACTCGAAAGGGGGCTGGCTGGGTGGGCCCGTGGGCCGTGGGTCATGAGAGAATGAGAGTTGTTTACTTGTTTAGCAATTAGCATTCAGCAAATAGCGAAAGGTCCAAGCTTGTTTGGGCTCGTGAGCTGCTCGGGCTCGAGCTCGGGCTCGGATGTAAACGAGCCTCATATTGGGCTCGGGCTCGGGCTCGTTTGACTAACGAGCCGAGCCCGAGCCGGGCTTTTACTGAGCCGAGCCCGAGCAGCTCGGCTCATTAACAGCCCTAGGCCTCTCGGGTCGGGCCCGTCGGGTCGGGCCTCTCGGGTCGGGCCTGGGACCAGATTTATAAGGTTGGGTTGGGCCTGGACAAAAATTTAAGCCCGACAGTCGGGCCGGGCCGGGTCTGGGCATAGCCATCGGGCCTAATTTCTGCTGTAGAGCCCGGTCCGAGCCCGGCCCGGCCCGGTTTTGATCAGCTCTACTTAGAAGTTACCTGACCGGGCTATTTATAGTCCCGGTGGAAAGGCCTAGGTGGCAGAGGCACTGTTCGCCCTCATCATGAGGGGGCGGCGCTCTGAGCCGAATGGCGCGCAACTTAGGCTGGTAGGCAGCATGTGGTGCTGTCCGTTCTTGAGAACGGTAAAGTGTTGACAGTCACAGCAGGGTATGGCCGGAGTAGTCATGGTGCCGTTCTTTAACTATAGAGAGCCAGTTATCGAAGCATGGCATGGTGGTGCTGTAATGTACGGCCACGTAAAAGGATGTATGCCCGCACATGGTGCTGTAATGTATGGCCACGTAAAAGGGCATATGCCCGCACATTAAGGCGGAGTGGCACTTTTCGCTAGAAGCTTCTTTTGAAGGGCAACCGTCAAAATTTTGCCTTTAAAACAGTACTCTTCTCACGAAAAATGGAAATCAGATTGATGGCCTTGATGATCAGTTTGCTTATGTTGTAATCAATCGCCTCCCTTGCTAACATTCATTAGCATGCTATTTTCCTTTGTAATTTGAGGACCCACCTCAAGTACCAGTAAGAAGCGAGTACGTCCTGCCATGCGTTTGTCCACTACCGTACCTATAACTTGGAAACTCCGGCTCCTGAAATCATTGAACTATTTTGGCCTGGAGAACTATCAAGCCAAATTAGAGGTGATCACATGCCTTCTGGCCCGCCCGGCCCGATCCGAAATTTTTCGGGCTTGGGCATTGAAAAAGAGCCCATTGGTCGGGTCTGGACAGGAAAAGCGGCCCGACCAAAAAAATCGGGCCGGGCCTAGAAACGTTAAAAATGGCCCGGTTCGGCCCGGCCCGGCTATAAATCCTGTTATAAATTATAATATATTAAAAATTTTAACAAAAACCCTAACCGGGCCTTTCCCTTCCCTTCCCTTCCCCTCCCTCGCTGAGAGCCGCCGCCGCACCCCCCCCCCCCCCCCCCCCACTCCCTCGCCCGCCCTCCCTCGCTGAGAGCCGCCGCCGCCCCCCCTCCCTCGCTGAGAGCCGCCGCCGCCGGCCCCCCTCCCTCGCTGAGAGCCGCCGCCGCCGCCGCCCCCGCCCCCCCTTTTCCCTCGCTGAGAGCCTGATAGCCGCCTCCTCTCGGTGTCGTCGCCTCTTCAACGACCGGCCGGCGGCTCTTCGCGTCCTTCTCCCCCGGACGGCAACCTCCGCGGCTCCGGTCACCGACTCACAGTCACCGGTAAGAGTTTTCTCCTCCTCCTCCTCCTTTTCGAGCTCGATCCCGGTAGATTTTGCCCAAGCCCGGAGAGAGAAAGAGAGAGAGAGAGAGGTGGTGGGGCAGCGAGAGAGCTCGGAACAGTGGGAGAGTGGGGAGTGGGGACAGTGGTTTTGTTTTGGGTGGAGACGGGAGACAGAGAAAGAGAGGAGGGATCTTTCATCCCTTCTCTTTTTTGGTTTTGGTCTTGGTTTTCCTTCCCTCACATTGCTCCAGTAACCCAGTTCCAGCTGGGCCATCAGGAAGAAAGATCGGGGGATTGGAGATGGACTTCTTGGAGGGTGGAGATTCTCTGAATTTTCTCCTCTCAGTTTCTTCTCCCCTGATTTTTTTTTTCCGGTTGGATGGTGCTTTATTTGTATTATGATAATTCTTATGAACTGAATTTTTTGTATAATTAGTTGTATAATTTTTTGATAGGCTTATGTCAATGGCAAGCGAAAGTTCACCTATTCTTGTGGCGGATAATGAGCATGAGGATTGTTATTTTTGCCCATTTCTAGATTCCAAACAAACAAACAAAAAAAAATCGGGTCTGTCGGGTCGGGCCGGTCGGGTCGGGCCTGGGACCAGATTTATAAGGTTGGGTCGGGCCTGGACAAAAATTTAAGCCCGACAGTCGGGCCGGGCCGGGTCTGGGCATAGCCATCGGGCCTAATTTCTGCTGTAGAGCCCGGCCCGGCCCGGATTTTGATCACCTCTAAGTCAAATCCATCTCTCACTGACTCTCCTACGAATGAAGGGATCTTTCGCATGAAAGAATGATCTGTCTTCTTTCATGATATTATGTCCTGATCTCAAAACACTTTAAAATTTTTTATTCGTTCAAAAAATTGTAATAGACAATAGAAATTAATAGCTAGAATATTTGTAATTGACGGGCAATTCCACCAAATTTTTGATGCTTTATTCTCTAACCTCATTAATACTCAAAAATTGGCGTACATATCGTGATATGTATGTACTAGCTCTATTGCCCTCAGTGCTGCATTACTAGGGCAACACATTTTTCCTTCGTCAGTGGCTGACAGGGTGAGAACAACAAACTTCATGAAATCAACCATTGTGGTTAGATTTTCAAAGGTCTTCAATGGCTTCCTCTTCCCCCCCAAGAAACTCTTCCTTTTTGGAGGCGTTCACAATTCCACTGCTTGAACCTGCTGCAAACAGAGATGTGCCTAGTTCAGCCCTAGCACCCTAATTGTGCTCTTCTAAATTTCTCCGCCACTGGGAATCACTAGAGCTGCCTACTATACCTCGCATCCCTACTTCTCAAGTCCACCGCTCAGCGACTCAGGTAGTATCCCTTCTCCTCTCCTTTTCTTTTATTCTTCTTAATATATTCATGGATCCATAGAATCCACCGCTCCACCATCCTTCTTCCCCCATTATCTCCTTCCTAGGTTGTTCTCCGACCACTAGCACAGCCACTGCTACCTGCTTGTCATAATTCCATTATTAATAGACCAACATGTTTTACCAGAAATGGCTATGCAACTAGGGTCCGCAGCATTAAACCTTTGAAAGAAGTAATCTTGCACCTTGCTCAAATGAACCTTTGAAATAAGTAAAACTTGCACTTTATTCGCTAAAACTGCAAATAAGCCGGGTTGACCTGATCCGACCCTACCTCCTTAAACCCGAACTATCCCATGTTAAAAGATCCATAGGGCAGGATCGAGTTCTAAGATTAGATTATTATTATTTTTGGATCAGATTTAAATTTACTAAATTCAAAACGAAATCCAATCTGACTCAATTTACTTAATTTTTTTTTTAAAAAATTGAATTTCTAATCCTACGACCGGACAGATCTAACCCGAATCGGAAAAATCATTGACCATGACCCGTCCGCGTGCCGCGAGGCCCGCGACCCGTCCGTGAACCGTAACCCGCTCGCTCTCAGACCTCACTATCCCCCAATTCCCAAATCACTAATGCCTACGACCGAAATCTCTCATTCATTCCCATCGGCCATCTCTCTCTCTCCCGTTAGGGTTCTCTCTCCCATCGCGACCGTGACTATTCCTCAACCCGTCTAGACCATCGGCCGTCGGCCGTTCGTGAGCATCGCCCATCGCGATCGATCTCCACCTTAGTTCGTGCAGCGAATCGGTCTCTTCGGCGCCGTCCGGCGACTTCGGCGTTTTCGTTCCCACTCTCGAGGTATGCCCCTCCTCCGAAACACTAGAACTGCATCTTGCCCTACGTCTTCTCCATCCTCCCTTCTTCCTCCTCTAGATAATGCAATACCATTACCATGATCACTTTATGACTATTAGAATAGTTTTCCCAGAACTATTCCTTCTGTTTTTCGGCTACGACTTTTTGAAATGACTGGATCGATAAGTTCAGGCTCCAGAGTAGGGTTCCTAGGACTTCTCTTGTTGTAATCTTTAGCCCAGAACTTTTCAAGTTGCTCTCTGAGGCAGCATTTATTTTACAGTAAGAAGAAACAGAATTAATATAACCATTCTTTTTTTTTTCTTTGATGATAAGGGAGGTTTAAAAAACACCTGGCTTTTATTAATGATTCAAAATTATTTAGAAGATAATTGTGTACAAAATAAGCAACGAAAACGCATAAAAAACAGGGCTACTTAATGCAGAGATCAGACAAAGTACTCCAAAAACAAACCACACCTGAGACCACTTGGGATTAAAAGGATTCTCCTCAGCAACAACACCGCTCTCTAAGGCTCATCTCATAGTGGCAGCACATCTAGGTTGTTGTGAATAAAATCTTACCCACAGGCTACAGCAGGAACTTAAAAAGCAGCAGATATAAGAGTATGATGATAGGGCGGGGTCAACAATCCCAAAAAGTACATGGATTTTGTGTTCCACTTTATACATTTTATGGTATTCATCACCTATCAGATCATCACACAGTTTACTCACTTTACCAGTCCAAAGCTGATCGCTTAGTTTACTAGAAATTGGTGATTGGTTTAGTTAAAATTCCTGGAATGCCACTTAAAAACTCAACCTGGACCTGACCCAGACCCGAATTACTTGGGTTGAGGAGGAGGGATGCGAGGGAGAGTGGGCAGCTCTAGTGATTCCCAGTGGCGGAGAAATTTAGAAGAGCACAATTGGGGTGCTAGGGCTGAACTGGGCACAGTATATATACTTATACACCAGTCGGTTCAGTTGATTTTATTTAAAACTTTAAACCGAAAACAAGCTGACCTTTTCTTTTTGAACTGATACTGGATTGAACAAATATCCGACTCAAACCGTATCGAAATAATCAGTTTGGATGGGTTACTTTGGAATGATATTGGCCATCCCTTAGGTTTGTTTAATGGCAGCATATTGGTCTGGTCTGGTCTGGTTTCTCCTGTCTGCTTTCATAACAAATAAATCCTGTACTCTAATTAGCATGAGCAAAGTCAAACTCCAAACCTGACTCAACTCCAAATCTTTCAATATTTCTTACATACCTTCAAGTCTGCTAAAGGTTATTCTACATTCTCTTGCATAGTATGTCTAATCTATATATTTAATGTGATCATATGCACAAGGACTAACTGATCTGTCAATTTCTATTAGAAGAAAGCTACAAATGATAAAGAGCATGTTGGTGGAAAAGGACCATATGCTCAGTCTGGCTGTGAATTCACCAGTAATATCTCAACTAGGACTTGTAAACACCAAAACTAATGATATTATCCCAGCTCCATGAAAGGGGGCACCAGCTGATATGGTTGTTGGAGGAATTCCATCATCCAAATGTCAACATACAGATGATCAAAAAATTGTTTTGTTGATTTACAGAACATACTATTCCCTTTTGTGTTGTCTTTTTATGCACAACAATAATTATGTTATTAGCAATGTGCCATTTTTTGGCTTTTCAGATTGTACTTAAAATGTCATCAATTATACTTTATGTGCTGTTTTTATATCCATGCCTCTGTTATTTTCCCTCGCAGTTTTGAATTTGAAGCTATCCTTTTCATGTATGTTTGTTTTACTTTTACCATTTGCAATCAAATCCCAAAATCTAGCAATTATACTTTCATTTGACACCTAATAAATTGTAAGCACATTCCAAATGATAGCTTCAAACTAAAATGGACAGAAGCCCATTTAGCCCAGCCCACTTAGCCCAGCCCATTTGAGCGAAGCCCATTTAGCTTAGCCCTATTCAACCTGATAAACCGAATTGAATTGAACTGAATTTCTTGGGTTAGTTTGAACCAATTTTTGCAGATGGTTGGTTCAGTTTTGGTTTTAGAAAATAGATTTAAATTGGTTCAGTTTCAAGAATGACTCTAAACTGGTCCCACCCAAACTGCACACACCCTCGTCGGCGAATCACTTACATCTATAAGTTCGCGAAAACCTTCAAATCCCTACATCCCTTTTTTTTCCTCAGTATTTTGATTAAGTACCCTTGTGTTTTCCTCTGGAGATGTCTCCCGCCATTGAAAGTTGGTGTTTTTCGATAATATTAGTATGAAATCACCCACTTGTTTTGGAAAAAAATTATTTTTGAGTAGAAAAATTGAGTTTTAACACTCTTTTCTTCTTTCATTTTTGGATTATAGTATTGCTTAGAACTTATTATTTTTGTGTGATTTTCGTCTTTGAATTGCAGTTCTTTTGCGAAGAAAATGAGTTTGATTTCTCAAAATATGCTCCCCAAGAAACGAAGAGAGAAGATTGATGGAGAAGCAGCTGATGGGTTGGTTGATGAACATAAACTGAAGAACTCGAAGAGGAAGAATAGAGGCAGAGATTATGACTTGTTGGAGGGAAATAGAGAGCAGGAGAAGGAGATGAAGAAGCTGGAGAGCTTCTTGTTTGGTACCCTTCACTCCCCTGTGGAATTTGGCAAGGAAGCTGGTGGAGAAGAGGAGGAGGTGGCTCAGGATGTGCCTTTGTTCTTCGTGGATAAGTCCACCGGCGATGAAATGGTAGTCTATGAAGAGGACTTGCATTCTCGAATTGAAGAACGGCGTAAGGAAGAGAAGAAGCCAGCATGGGTTGATGACGAGGAGGAAAGGACGGAGGTGGACATAGTGAAGGTCAATAGGTTGAGGAAGCTTAGGAAGGAGGCTGATGAGCGTGTGATATCAGGTGCAGATTATGTGGCTAGACTACGCGCCCAGCATGCTAAGCTGAATCCTGGAACAGAATGGGCACGTATTGACCAGAAATCTGCCCATGTTGGTGCTTCCGATGATGAATCCGATGATGAAAGCGGTGTCACGGTTGCCCATGGATATGAGGATATGGAAGGTGGTGATATTCTCCGGAGCAATGATAAGCTTGTTGTTAAAGGTAGGGATAAGCTGTTGCCAGGGCTGTTGGAGTACTCAAGGCTAATGAATGCCAATTCAGAGGAGCCTTCCAATGGTCCTATCAATTCAGTTCAGTTTCATAGGAATGGCCAATTGCTGCTGACTGCTGGACTGGACAGAGGGTTGAGGTTTTTCCAGGTTGATGGAAAGCACAACACTAAGATACAGAGCATATTCATTGAGGACTGCCCGATATATAAGGCTTCATTTTTGCCTGATGGGTCTGAGGTCATAATTTCTGGCAGAAGGAAGTTTTTTTACAGCTTTGATTTGGTGAAAGCGGCCGTAAGTAAGATAGGTCCTTTGACGGGGAGGGAGGAGAAAAGTCTGGAAGTTTTTGAGGTTTCCCCTGATTCGAGCACCATTGCATTCATCGGTAATGAAGGTTATATTCTTTTGATGTCGTCAAGAACAAAGGAACTGATTGGAACTGTCAAGATGAATGGAAGCGCACGTTCTTTGGCTTTTGCTGATGGTGGGCAGCAGCTATTGAGCAGTGGTGGTGATGGGCAAGTTTATCACTGGGATCTTAGGACAAGGAGGTGCATCCACAAGGCTGTCGATGAAGGGTGTATAGTGGGTTCAGCCCTCTGTGTTTCACCAGACAACTCTTTGTTTGCAGCAGGTTCAAGCAGTGGAATTGTGAATGTCTACAAAAGGGGAGAGTTTCTTGGGGGAAAGAGGAAGCCATTGAAGACCATTGAAAATCTAACCACAATGGTTGATTTCATGAAGTTTAATCATGATGGACAGATTTTGGCTATTAGCTCAAGAATGAAGAAGAATGGTCTAAAATTGATACATGTTCCATCTTTTACCGCCTTCTCAAACTGCCCCCCTCCCAGATTTAGTTTGCATTACCCACGTGCTTTGGATTTCAGTCCTCATGGAGGTTTCATGGCCATGGGAAATGCTGGTGGAAAGGTTCTGTTGTACAAGTTGCATCATTATCAATATGCATAAACCATTGCGGCAGTGGTCGGCAACTCTGGCTTGTGGTATCATACTTTTCTTTAACCTATTGAGCTGGCAGTTTTTAATACCTTCAGTTGTGGTTAGTATTATTTTCTGTGTTGATGTCTTTTTGTTTATTAATGGTAATCAATGTAATTTTTCCCTTTAGGATGTCGGTATGTTGGCATGAAGTATTGCATAAACCAAATTAGTTGGCTGGATTGAATTTGACTGGCATTATTATTTTAATTCTCTCTCTCTCTCTCTCTCTCTCTCTCTCTCTCTGTATGTGTGTCTGAATTGGGTCTGCTCTATATGATAAGCTCAAAATTGGTTGAAATAGTCAGTAGAAGAATAGGACTCTTCTAGGATAATTTCGTCTCTCTCTTGAGTCTTAAATCATTTCTTAAGTGGATATGTATAAAAAAGATGCTCAATGTAGCAAGCTGACAAACCTGATGTGATATAATGACATCATTTTTTTCTGAAGATGGTGCGTCAGTATTGCTTATTTTTGAGTTAATCCTTGAAAAAGATAATATGAACAATTGCAGTCAAACAAAGTTGCATATTGTTGTTGAATGTGCTCAAATCAGACTGTACGTGCAAACTCTGTTTGGCGGCTTTAGAAGATACTACCTCAATTGATCCTTATGCAGCTGAAGTTGCAGGTGAAATTAATACAGACAATTGTTTGCATGAATGCAAATGGCATGTGTATGAGTATTGGTCGGTGCAGGTCTGTTCTTATTCATGAACATGCATTCTTATGTGCATGCTGCCTCAGTGTGTAGGGGTGGGTAAGTGCACATATGTGTCATGCATGTGTGCTGCACAATTGCTGGTGGTATGTCTGCGAGTATTTAGGATTTTCAATCCTACGACCTGTCTCGACCTAACCCGGACCGCATATTGGTTTGGCGAAAACTCATTCTAAGCCAAACTGTCTTCTTATTCATCTGCCGCATTGGTTTCGGTGAGTGATGGGCCTGAGAAATGGGCCTCAGAGGAACAATAACACAATTGCTGGAACCTGAGCTCCTCTTCTGCTTCTCTGAGCAGAACTGCAAAGGCTCGGTGGTAGGGATCACAAACCTCTGCATTTCCTCTCCAACACATACAGCGAGATATCCCTTGAGGACATCTCCGGAGGGTGCCCATGAAGTGTCGGAGGAGAGGGTCCTCTTCAGGAACTTGATGCTCCTGCTGCTACTCTTTGGTCCAACTGCCGAAGCCTAACTATCTCTGTGATCTTGTTGGGCTTCTTGGAATCCATGGATCTTATTTGATAGCTTCCCAAATGCTTCAAGAAGACAAAAACTCTCTGTTCGCGTTGGCAGTGATGGTCTAAGATGCGATGGTGGGTGGTGCTTCAGAATTTAAAGGGAGCTCCAATCCTTTGTTTAGGATTTTTCTTTTGTTTATTTTAATGGCTATTGGTCATCTACCTGGGTTTCTGAGATCATTTCCTGTGGAATCAAACGCACCAATGGTTTCTTCTTTCAAAAGACTCATATGAATAGGACTGCAACTTTTTAAGCAAGTCTGGGCCTCATTCATTGGTTTCTGGGGAAAAGGCACTGCTTGGTCTTGTGCATAGGAAGGGTCTTGGGCTGTTGATTCCGATCAAAATGCAGATCTTTCTGCAATCTTCTTATTTAAAGGGAGCTCAGCGCTGGTTGGCGGCACGGCCAAAGATGAGGGAGAGGTCGAGTGGAAGAAAAAGGGTTGGGAGGAGAGCAGTAAAAACCAACTTCTAAAAAAAAATAAAAGTAAAAATTTTTCACTTCTACTTTTTTTTAAAAAAATAATAAAAATGTTTAAAAAAACAGAAACAGAGTAATAAAATATATTTTTTCCATCGAATTTCATTTGTTAAAAAAAATAAAAAAATGGCAAACAAGACTTTAATTTTCTTTTTTTTATTTTTTTATAATTAAAGTAACTTTCATAATTTATGAAAATAGTGGTTGTGAAATTTTTTTTACTTCCACTATTTTCAAAAATAATATTTTAAGCTGTGAAATCAAATCTTTTTTTTTAATGAAAATGGTGGTTGCCTCTACCCTCACATTCTTCACCAAGAAGGTTCTTTATCTTCCCTCCCTTCCACCTCTTTCACCCTGCCTGCATTTGCCTCGTACTTTTATCCCTTACCTCCTCCTATTCCCTTCTATTCATCTGCTACCTCCTCTGGCTCTTCCCCCACCTCGATCCACCCTTCCTCCCGATGCCTCTACCACCTCCTCCTTTCTCGATGCTCTCATCCATGTCCGAGCTTGGCAAAGATTGTGAAAAGAGTCTGCAAGATGATCCCGAGATTACCCTAGTAGGAGAGCTCTCTTCCCTCTATCTATTGTCCAAATAAAAGATAAAAACAACAGCGCCTACCAAATCGATTTTTATTATCAAAAAATTTTAAAAAAATAAAAATAGGTTTCCTATTCTCAAACTTTTTAAAAAAGAAAAGTGAAAATGATGTCAAATGCAACCCTAGTATAATCCAATATCTGTGTGGGATGTGGATGAGTTACAGTACGAATAAAAAGTATATTTTATTAATAAAATATATATTAAACAAAAATGATTATTAATGAAATCATTAATTTTTGTACTAAATTTAATAGTACTAAAAAAAGTTCCATTAATAACATTATTAATGACACACACACACACACACATATACTATTTTAGTAAGTAGAACCATTATTTTAGTATATATAGCTAGCATATAACCCACAAATGCATAGATATGATTATTTATCTATTTTCAAATTATTTTTGAAATATAATGTAGCATTTTAATAAACTATATTTAAAATATTATGTAGGTTTGTCAAAAGCTTTCATGGTGCGATTATGCTATTGTAATAGTTATTACTTGAAGCCATGAACTAAATTATATATATGCCCGATAGAATATAGATTATATTATATTTCAAGACCATAGATATATCAATTGACTTGAGTTTGAGTTAAAATTAAATTATAAACATATAGCTATTATATACAATATTAAATATATTTCAATAATAAATTAAAAATATTATATATATATATGTTATTTATAATATTTATGTTTTATTAAATAAATTATGAATGTCAGATATATTTATTTAAATTGTTATATGAATTTTTTACAATTATTATAATATTTATATTTCAACTTAAATTTTATTATTCTATTGGCTGCAATTGAATTTTTATGTCTTTAGTATCAGCTCTCTTATCCTATTAATTAAGCTAATAACATATTAATAAGAATGTAGAATAAAAAGTTTAAATCCTAACATCAATATTAGTATCTGTGAATGGAAAGCTCAGCATAAATAGAGTCCTTATTTTAGTGTGTGTGTGTGTGTGTGTGTGTGTGTGTGTGTGTATATTAGATTACATTAGAATTCATTTCATTTATTTTCTCTTTTGTTTTGAAAGAATCAAATTGATGAATTTCAGTAGATTACATTAGAATTCATTTCATTTATTTTCTCTTTTGTTTTTAAGGAATCGAATTGATGAATTTTGGCCAACTGTATCAACCCAAAATGATTCAGCTAGTTAGTATCATGAGAAAGCATCCATTTTTTTATAACAATATACAATGAGAGGGAGGACGCGTGCTTTATTGCGACGAGCTGGCAACATTATTTCCTTCCTTGGAGATGTAAGAGATTAAGAACATTCTATATAGCCCAGGATAAGAAGTGTTATCTGTGGACCAAGCAGGTGAAAGAACCTGAGAAGAGAACAGAGGGCTCTCCTCCTCGCCGACCGACCTGGTAGCCAGCCAATGGAGGTGTCGACGTATTCCTGAAAAGTTGGAATCTGTGAGTTTGGCTCCTTCCTCTCCTCCTTTTTATTTTTTCATCGTGGATCCTCTTCGCTGTGATCCAATTTCTAAGATTATCAAATAAATCTATTTGGTTGTCCGTGCAACTGTACAGGTGTTTTGTATTCTGACTATATAGGGTGTATTCGTACCTGCTATGTATGAACCGCCCGCTTTAGCAAAAAAAAAAAAAAAAAAAAAAAAAAAAAACAACAGATGTTTGCAACTCTATAATTCCTTCCATATTTTTTTTAAAAAAACTCTATAATGATTGTTTTCTTTCATGAACTTGATTGGATTTTTCATTTATATTTCCATTTCAAAGCTAACCGTCATAATTCACGTTTAAAATGTCTTGTTTGTCTATTTTCCTCTTCTTCTTTTTTTTATTTCCAGTGCTGCTATCAATTATTATGTTTAGATTTTGGGAGCTAGTGGATATCCTTCTTAACTTTTGTCCCCATGAAGTTTAATCCAGATTTACAAATGGAGCTCATATTGCAGCTATGCATCAATTTTTCTTTTTAGAAAAGGTTTCATGTTCAAAACTTAGGAAGTATGTACTCCAAAGACTTAGATGAATTATTTTTGCTCAAACCATTTGGAAACCAAAGGAGAAATGTATTGGAAAGTAAAAAAACTGTTATTCATTAATGGTCAAATTAATGTGCTAATTGCCCTTATTGAGCTCTTCTGTTTCTTCCTCCTTCCTTTTTAAATCTCTTTATTCTCTGGTTCTTTTTCTTGTTCTCTGTTTTTGTACTCATTTCATCTCTGATAAAATGTATGATGGTCTCTTTCACCATATTGCATAAAAAAAATGATGATAAATTAAAGTAGTCACAAGCTTCTATAGAATTTATAACCTTTTCTAAAATCTGTAGTGTTTCATAATTCAGTGTGGATGCAATAGACCTTTTGCGCAAGATTTTCAATAAGCTTTTTTGCACAAGAATTTGTAGCATACTGCTCTATGTTAAAACTAGTCTATATCAGGCATTTATTTCTGCCCAAATATTAGAGAGAAAAATATCTTTATTGTAATTGTCTCACTAGATTGAACTATTATACCAACCTTTTTCTTGGGTAAAACAATTACCGTTCGACTTCCCCATTTGCAAATACATCTGGGTGAAGTTATGAGGTATTCTTAACTCCTGAACTCTCCTAACCAGCAACCAATATCTTTTTGTTTCCTTTTCCTTTTTGTTTTTCACTCCATTATTCCTCATTATCTCTCTTTTCTTCAACACTTACATAAACCATTTTATGGTTTTTATTCTATTAGGAAACGAATTTGTGCCATTTTTCCTTCTACCAGAAATCATACCACTCAAAGGGGCTAGATCGAGCTAGAGGATGTTGTAACTTGGAGTTCTTTTGAACATGCCTTATAATTCCTTTTGATTTTTTCCTACTTGATTTACATGCTTTAATATTAATTCTCATCTTTTTTATAAAGATTGAATTTATTTATCAATCCCCACTTATGTTCTTACAAATAAAATCTCTTTGAATACCTAATCTTGAACTAGTATCTTGAACAAAGTTACATATACTGATCGAAAGAGTAGCATCATTCATCATCCTAGAAAAGTCACAAATATCTTACTAATAAAAATGTTAGTGTTGGATCAATGTTTCTTGAAAAATCATATATGAGTGAGATACAAGGATCTAAGGTTATGTACAACACATTATCCAATTATAATAAACCCCCACCAAGACTGTTCCTGCCCTTTAATGACTGGTATATTGGAAAATAAAGTGCAGGAAAATAATGATGTTATTCTTTCCTTTGTTTTGTGTTAGATAAAATAATAAATTTTCACACAATACAACCACTTTTAGAGAGGATTTTTTTGAGAGGAAGAAGTTCGAAATTTTGAAAATTATTTAATCCAAAAAGAAAACACAAGTGAAAATAATGATAGTTATTTATATTATAACGGTCTGTGCATACAATCAGGTCTACGATTATTATTAACATTGTTATAATGTTTATAATACTATTATTTAAAATGACACAAAGATTCCAAACTATGGATTTTCTAACTAATTATGCTCTTGATGCCGAACCATGCAACTTAAACGAGTCCTATGATGGAGTAATCCTACGGGGTTCTTGTTGGTTTGTGCATACAATCAGGTCTATGTCGCATGGTGCAAAGATACTAGCTTTACTCTCAAGATTTAGTGCACTTTATATGCTGCTAAGTCAGCATTTTTTTCTTATAATGTATGTCTTCGGATGTACTCAGCATACTTGCCCTCGGTGCCCTGAGAATAGACAAGCGTTCCCACAGTTTTACAAGTGAAACAAAAGTAAGCTAGCTGAATTATTGAGTAACCATTCCTATCTTCTTTTCAAACTCTCTCAACTAACATGCTGCAGATTGGAAGAACAGACGGAAACAATATGTTTTCTTTTTCATCTCCCTACTTGATGGTTTTCTTTTTAAAGGCTTACTTAGCTACACATTTTTGTGCCACAAAACCTAGTAAAATGATTTGGAAAAGAAGCAGTTGAAAGCTAGGACAAGGACATGATGAGCCATTGCAATGAAGCCGCAGAGCAATCACTCTCCAACTTTTATTTTTCTTCTTTTTTTTTGATAATAACAGGAGAACTACCAATTATTTGGTTACGGTAAAGTCATGCAGGAAAAATTTATTTCTTTTAAGGTTCCATAGTGGCTTCCCGTGCGATCCACACCATCCCAGAACGCTTTTTTTTTTTTGTCCGTTTCTTAGTCTGGGAGTGTCTCATCATCTTTTAGTGTTCGTTGGGCTGCTAGTGTAAAATAACAAGGACATTTCGCTCACCAATACCCCTTGGAACCCCACCACTAACTACCCATATAGTCCTATCTCTTTCTTCTAATAAATTATAAAAAAATATACTAGTTAAAAAAATTATTTTTATTTTTTTATTTAATATTTTAACTCATAATTTAACAAAATTTTAGTCAAATATCACAGCAGAAAAATTTATAAATAATCAAAATAATAAAAAATAATATCAACGTCATTCAAGAATATAAGAAACATATGTGCATCATTTTTGCCACCTAAAACTAATTTTGACTTATCAATTCAACTGAATGTAAGTATAAATTTTATAAATTATTAAATATAAATATAATAAACTTAAACTTTAATAAAATTAAACTTCAAAAAGGGGTTTTGTAACTTAGGTTGCTTGTATCTAGTGCTGCCCATATTATTGGCCCAATATAGAGAGCCGTAGACTGAGGGTTAGAGAATGGTAGCAACACCTAGCTACTTGCCAGCTGCCATGAAAGCCACCAGTCTTCAAATTTTTTTTATGCACCCCTCAGCCATAATCGAATATTTTATTACCTCTAGGCTTTAGTGGTTTTCCTGTCCAACAAAAAACAAGGCTAGAAACCTTGTAGTCAATCTTAAATATAAGAAAATGAAGGGGTCAGGTTAAGGCTTGTAGTCTCCGGTTTTGAGCTTCCGAGCTTATTCTTCGCAGTCGCTGAGAAAAGCATGGCTGGAGGAGGATTTGTTGTGAATGGCCCTGCCACGGATTACGGCGGAAGGCTGACGGCATCTGTGATCATCACTTGCATGATGGCAGCATCCGGCGGTCTAATTTTCGGATACGACATCGGAATTTCAGGTGGGTGGCTTTGCTTCCTTGATGATCAGTATTTCTTCTTCTCCTTCACTTCAACACTCGTGCTTTTTGGGGAGCTTATATCTTGTCAATTGGCCAAAATAATTGAAATCTTTGGTTGCTTGCTAGCTCTTACTACTGCAAGAACAAAACACTCGTGAAGAAAACATTATCAACCATGAAGTGTGTGCTTGTTCTTCTGACGAAATTAATGTTCTCTTATTAAGCTCCTCTGGACCGAGATATTTGATGGAGAAATTTTTGGCATGGACATACTTGCTGATAATTTTTCATTCACTGTTCTCTTGAAGGTGGCGTGACGACGATGGAGTCGTTCCTTAAACCGTTCTTTCCAAAGGTTTGGAGGAGGATGGCGGAGGCCAAGCAGAATGAGTTCTGCCTCTATGACAGTCAAGTTCTCACCGCGTTCACTTCGTCTTTATACATCGCCGGGTTGGTTGCGTCGCTGGTGGCCGGCCGCCTCACCAAGGCGGTGGGACGGCAGGTCGTCATGCTGCTCGGCGGGCTCACCTTCTTGCTTGGTGCGGCCATCAACGCGGCGGCCGTCAACATCGCGATGCTCATCCTTGGCCGCCTCATGCTCGGGTTTGGCATCGGCTTCACCAACCAGGTCAGTGACCGGTTCAACTAACTCTATTTTTTTTTTCGGAGATGGGTTGCGCTTGAAGTCATTTGCCTTTATTTAACAAAATATCACTGGGGGTAGGTCACCCACGTTGGGGAACACTTTGGACTCTTTCAATCATGCGGATTGACTAATGTGACTCTCTACTGTCGCCGTTAGTAAAGAAAAATAAAATAAAATAAAATAAAACTTTTTGGAGAGAGTGGAAACATGATATGGCGTACCAATCTAAACTGGCTGTACAGAGCATATCATACTATACCAATTCGATATCGGTATTCAATATGGATGGCATACAGTTCACCTAAATGGCTAAATATAGCAGAAAGACGATTCCATGCATTGATTTGTTTCATGCATCTAGCATATAAGCTATTATCATGTCCTAAAAACAACCTTGATCTCATACAACTTCAACTTGCATATGAATAGCACGTCTTTTTTTCTTCCTACATCTCAAAAGTTAGGTTTTGAGCTGGGTCTGGACGGGCTCATAAAAAAATGCAAGATGGATAGGTTAACAAACCTAATTCCTACAAGATGTTCATCCCAATTCTATAGAAATACCCAAACAAGCTTTTACTATTTGGCTTCTGTTGTTTTGCTATCTTCTAACCAAAAATATCAGCATTTTGCTTTTTCTTGGGTCTCCATCTAACAAATTGTTAAGAGAAAATCTATCAGTTCAAGAGTTTACAAATTACATGATCCGTTAATCCTAGAGGTAATTGTCTGGTACTCGGATGTCTTGTTGGGTTTAAACTATGGTCCATTCTAAAAGAAAACTTCTTAATTAATGCTCTCTTTTTTCGAGAATAAAACTTTTAAAGTATTGTTGTTTGTACTAAATGTACTGTCAAAGTATCTAGTTCGATCCATTTTCTTCTCTGTTCTAATAGTGACTCTGCAGCGTAAGACATTACAACCATTAAGGACTCATATCCATGTGGCATAGAGTTAAACATGACTAGAATAACGATTACACAACTGGATCAGGCTAAGCTCTAAATCACCAAAGATTGTCCTGGAGACCAACCTCGCCCTCAAACTCCTGGAAGGTAGAATACTACACCATATCATTCCATAAAACTTTCGATCTACTTAAATACTTTTGTACACACTTTGGACATGACCTTTTTCACAGTTTGACATATATACAAACAATAAATCCCCTTCCATCAAATCAAAAAAAAAAAAAAAAAAAGAAGTGTGGTAGCACTCTAGCATGGTCCCTCCACAACATTCTCCACCCATGCCCTTTGCTTCTTTTTTTTTTTGTCGTTGTTGCGAATGCTTTTTGCTGAAAAGAAAAATGGATTCTTTTTGCAAAATGTGGCAGTGTATCAATAATTCTTGGTGAAATGTCACTGATTCCCAGTCCCTTAATTATTTTGCCATCCATGTCAGGCCACTCCGGTGTACCTAGCGGAGGTGGCCCCCCCAAGGTGGCGGGGGGCCTTCACCACCGGCTTCCAGTTCTTCATCGCCATCGGTGTGGTGGTCGCCAACTTCACCAACTACGGCACTGTCCGCATCCCCGGCTGGGGGTGGCGCATCTCCCTCGGCCTCGCCGCCGCCCCGGCCTCCGCCATTCTCCTCGGCGCCCTCCTCATCCCGGACACCCCCAGCAGCCTCGTCCAGCGCGGCAAGCTCGACCGCGCCCGCGCCGCGCTCCGCCGCGTCCGCGGCCCGGCGGCCGACATCGAGGCCGAGCTCAAGGACATTGTCCAGGCGGTCGAGGACTCCATGAAGAGCGAGGAGGGGGCCTTCCGGAGGATCCTGAGGAGGGAGTACCGACCATATCTGGTGATGGCGGTGGCGATACCGACGTTTCAGCAGCTGACGGGGATCATCGTGATAGCCTTCTTCTCGCCGGTGCTGTTCCGGACGGTAGGGTTTGGCAGCAACGCGGCGCTCATGGGGGCGGTCATCCTCGGGGCGGTCAACCTGGGGTCCATCGTGGTGTCGACGTTTACGGTGGACCGGTTTGGACGCAAGTTCCTCTTCATGATTGGCGGGGCCCAGATGATTCTCTGTCAGGTACGTTACGCAGTGCCGTCCGTCTTACACTCCGATCGACCTCGAGGAAAAAATCTTAACCTGCGGGGACCTCGTTTAATTAGGTGGCGGTGTCCTGGATTCTTGGAGCCAAGACCGGGCCGGAAGGCGACGCCGCCTTGGCCAGGGGCTATGCGGTGGCGGTGCTGGTGCTGATGTGCGCCTTCTCGGCGGGGTTTGGGTGGTCGTGGGGGCCTCTGAGCTGGATCATTCCGAGCGAGATCTTTCCGGTGGAGATCCGGTCGGCGGGGCAGAGCATCAGCGTGGCCATCAACCTCGGCCTGACCTTCGTCCAGACGCAGACATTCCTCGCCATGCTCTGCCGCTTCAAGCACGGCACCTTCGCCTACTTCGCTGCCTGGGACGTGGTCATGACGGCATTTATCGCCGCCTTCCTCCCCGAGACCCGAGGGGTCCCTCTCGAGTTGATGCGCTCCGTGTGGGAGCACCACTGGTACTGGAGCCGGTTCCTGAAATAAGGGGAGGAGAAGAAGGACGTGGTCCCCTTACATGCGATGGTGGAGATGTTACTACGTGTCAGCCAGATCGGTCGTACTGTATAACTCGAGTCGTCAACGGGTTTAAACGTTCTCCAAGTTCTTTTTTTTTTGTTCCTAATTTATATCCGTCGCAGATAAGACGTTGAAAACTTTGTAAGCTTCTCACGCACCCTTTTTGGATGCACCATTAATTACAGTATCCTAGCCTCCCTTACGAGCGCGAATACCATTTTTAGAGGCGTTTGGTATGGAATGATCGTCCCAGAATCAAGAATGATATGAATAAAAATGATGAGATCACCGTATTTATTACACCACGATGATCCTACATGGCGATGATCCTAAATCACCTCTACTTTTCAAATCACCGCCCAACTCGGTTATGGAATATCCGTTCTTGAGATCGAAAGATCATCCCAGAGCAGTAATCCTGTATTGAAAATTAAAGACAAAAATACTCCTCAATTTAGCAAAAAAATTGATATATCAATATATCATCAATATATTATGTCAATGTTATATATATATATATATATATATATATATATATATATATATATATATATATATATATATATATATATATATATAATATTATGTTGATATTATATATTATATTAATGATATATATTATATTATAATATATTACTAATCATATTATTATTGAAGAATAATTTTAAATTATAATAGAAATATATTATTATATTTTATATTATATAATAAAAATATTTAATATATTGCTCCTATTTACCTTACTTTTCTAATCAAAATAATTATTAGTATTAAACCATCTATTATAAGTAAAAATAAAAATATTAATTCTATAATGAAACATAATATATTTTTATAAGATTAATAATTTATAGAAGTAATAAATAAATTTTTATAGAATATATTAATAATTAATATATTGATAAATATATTAATATTTTATTATAATATATTTTATATGATTAATAAATATATGATAAAAATTAATAAAAGTAGAATATATGACAAAATTATGGAACTATTATAAAAATTCGCATATTGACTTATATTTTTGATTCATGAAAATTAAAAACATATAAAAAATCACCTAACAAACACAGTGATCTAAACACATTGATCTTAGATCACTGGAGATCAAATCACCCCATCATTTGAATCACCAGAAATCTTAAATCACCGTGGTGATCCTGTTGGGGTTACCAAATGCCCCCTTACAAATTGAGTGGAATTTTGTATCCAATTAGGTCTACTAAAACCTTTTTAACCAGAGTGTCCATCTAAACCCTAGCAACTCAAACTAAATTGTGCAAGCACCAACCGGACTAACACGCAGCAAAAGTAACATAGCAGCAAGCCGGAAAAACTTGCATAATTTTAGGGGTCAAAGGGTCCCCTTTGCCAAGCTATATAATTGCATTAAAAAAACAAACAAAAAAAAGGAAAACAGAAAGCAAAGCTCAATCAACAAGTATTCAAAAGAACATGCAATAATCGGAAATTCTAAAAGAGATAAAGCCCACCATTAAAAAACACAGACAGGCTCTGACATCCTTCGTACTCTTGATACAGAAGTGGCTGGAGGCCAGGGGCATCCAGGTTGAAATATGCCTGCTGAGCCAAAAAAAATACCCAGGCAAATCCAATTCCCCAGTAAGCAGCTCGGTAATAAAAGGCAAAGCTACTTAAGCCCCAAGGCCCACCCAAACCCATAACCAACCAAAACCACACCTCAAACCTCCTTCCAAAAAGAGAGGCTTTCTTCTGAAGTCATATTCACAGATAGCCAGTTAAAGGAGAGGTCTTCCTTCACTTTCAACAGCCCTGTAACTTATACACGATTATGACATCTATATGGAGCAAACCCATTTTATTCGTGGAATCCTGCAGCACTTGGAGTCCCATTTTCCTTGCTTTTACTCGAATCATTTGATCAAGGAAGTGATACCATCTCAGTTGCTCATATCCCACCTGCCTGCAGCAACCCTATCGAATCCTGACCAACTCACCAGAAGTATGAGCATGTGTACAACCTCACCCCAATGTCTAACCGACCATCATCACCTCCAATTGCATGGAGAGCTACAGGGACAGCAGATAAGTGCTGCAGTACCAGAGGAAAAACGGTTGGATAGATTTCGCCATCACCTGCAAGGCCTGAGGATGTTAAACTTGCGGTATCACATCGTGCTCCCGTTGCTTTCTTCTCTGCCTCAGGCACGACTAGCTCTGATGGATTCAGGACCAATGCTACATCTTGAATCGCACGGAATTTCCCAGGGCTACCCCTTCTCTGAAAGGGTTTATTCCTAAGTATATCTAGCACCAATGTGCAAGTAGTCTCGAACCACTCAACAGTCAAGCCTTCAACTTCATCATAATATATGCGCCGCTCAATCTATACGAGGAACAGAAGATGGCAATCAGATTGATAAAAGGAACACCAGAAATAAAAATTTGGAAGATGTTGATGTCCTTACAGCTAGTTTGTGGATGTAAACTGACAAGAACCTTGGTCCCAATCCCAAAACTCTGGCTTCAGAAAGTAGGACCTGCAAATAACCAACAAAAGCAAAAAGAGTTGCAGAAGATCAAGAATTAACCGTCATAAGAAGTGAAATAAATTCAGCTGCAGATTAACTCCATAGAGCAGTCATCTCCAATATAATATGACAATGATTAAGTCATGCCAACAGACCATAAAAGTTCAAATTATTACTTAGTTCGCTTCTCAGAAAACAGATATAAGGCTGCAACTAACTATACCTTTTTTCAGCGAAACATGATAACTACAGCTAAACCACAGCATCAACTATATCTCTTAGGTATACTGTTGAAGGAATACCTTTTAATGATGAAACATTATGATCAAGCAAGAATTACAAACAGGGGGGAAAAATGTTTAGCAATGTACACCGAAATGACAGAGTAACTGCTCTTTTTCATGCTATCTTATTCTCAATTTTTAGGAGAAAATAGATGAAGCTGAAGCAATTAAGCTGGAGTTGAAAAACATGATAACCTATGTAGGTTTGCAGGTTAAAAAGCCATAAGACTATCTAGATGCAAAAGAAGAAATTATCCAGTAGATGATTTGGGCTGATTAAAAAATGTCCACAATCCACAAAAGTGCAAAGATATTAGTTGCATGCTACTCGGTGAAAAAGGTACAAGTTGATAAGAGAAGGGAAAGGTCAGTCTCTCAGATTGACCAAAGCATGTCAACCATGTCATATTGGACTCGCAATATGTAATCAAAGCATCGTGGACAATGATATTTGACTTTATTAGACATACCTACCCATTATGTACTCATCCTCTTCTACCAAAATCCAAGATTTTGAAGGAATTGCAATGAAGGAATTCGTAAAATCATGACTATCAGCTGAAGCTGGCAAGCAAAGCTCTAGCTTATTTTCTTTGTAAAAGAGTGCTCAAGATTCTAAAATAGATGTTAAAATGCTATTACAATCAAGGTGTCAAAGAGCTTGGTGTCAATTCCAAGGAAAGTCTAACAAAACATTATTAGAGAGTGGGTCATAGCAGGTTTGGTTCAGTTGAGCAAGATGAGTCATATCAGATGTTTCAACCTAGGAAAGTAGGTATCAAGAATCTCATCCACACATATAGATATGACTAGCAGCCTTTAAAATGCCCTATTGCACCATATGAAACATTACTATTTTCCTTAGTCACAATGATATTGTAAAAGAAAAAGAAAAAAGAAACTACAAATGAGATCTACCAAGAATGACTAAAAGAAAAATAAGAAGAATATTGTATGAGATAATCACCAAGAAGCACATATGAATGAGCTTGGTTTTAAACACACTTCAAAATTCCATTTTGTTCCCTTTCTTCCTCATCCTCCTCCGCAGCCACTATTCTTTCAGTTCCAGAGCTCTGTATACCTCTCTAGCATCCATGCACAATAACCAGCTCCCTAAAGGAACTTAAATAATTTTCACAAGAAAAATTCTACTAGTAAATGACTATTCAAAAGTGCAACTTGGAATATACATCAGACAACAGGACATAATTGTTATAGTATTGCATATCTCTACCTTCAAAACATGTCTAGCTATTGGAGTAATCTGCATTAAACACACACACACACAAGCATTTCTTTAAAAAAATATTATGATTAGTTTCATATAATCTTTGACCCTTGGGGAAATTCATAACTATGAAACGATAAACTGCATACCTCAGTATTCTAAAAGATAGAGTCAAGGAAGCTCAAATCCACAAGAAATCATAGGTTTCCACACACTGAAACTTGTTGTTTGAAATAAATAAACACCCCACCCCCCCCCCCCCCCCCCAAAAAAAAAAAAAGTGAATATATATAAACCACCTTGAGGCTTGAGGGGAGGTAACCACTTCTCTTACTATCAACAAAATGGAAGGGTACTCACAGAAATCTTATTTAATATACTACTAGACAAAATCCCTCATACCAATCATCAACAAAATAATAGGGCGGCCCAATAAGGAAAACTTGTTAAAAATACTAACAAACAGAGAATCCCTCACTCCATCAATAGGATCCTCAAAAGTCAAGATAATAAGGACTGCACTTGAAACAATGAAGAAAAGCTTAAATATACTACTTAAGAAGTTTGCATTGAATCAACCTTAATAAAAAATTAAAAAAAAAAAAACAAAAAATGTGACTGAAAAAAATCATTTTCGACCAAAAGCGCCCACTTCCATGACAAATGCAACCCATCTATCTACCCTCCAGATACTTTTTCTACAAAAACTCAATCATCCTTACCCAACTTCAACTAGCCAACTTAGGAAAATTCCATGCATCTCAGCTCAAGTCAAACCAACTTATTACCCTTATTTGATTCCATCAATAAGACCAATTTTTACTAATAAGCATCAAGTTGTAATCAATCATCAATATTTCATTATGAAAACACAAAAGTACATTATCTGACCCAGAAAAAGGTCTCATTCTTCCTAACAGGGTTTTCTTCAGGATTTGAAATTTTGACATTCAGAACCCTTAAATATATAAAATCGAAATTAGTGTTTTCTAGCTCATTTTAAATCTTCCAGCCTCTATGAATTACCAATTTCTAAGAAATTCATTCTATATTTGAAAATTTCGACTTTTAGAACTCTTAAATATATAAAATAGCAACCAATATTTTCTAGCTTATTTTTAAATCTTCCCTTGATGAATTACCAATTTCTAAGAAATTTGTCCAAATATTAACACCTCAATCACATGAACTAAAAACAAATTTCCCTAGCATTAGGATAGCGGCTACAATTGGGTGTCCCGACCATCAAAATCAATAGCGGAAAGGTGAACTTTCCAATTAGATCGTCACAAGAACAAATCCAGCATTATCCATACTTGAGCAGGTTATAAAGAAATATCATGATTTTAAAGGCTTAATGGTGACGTCTTGTGTTAAAATCCAATAAACTAATCAAGAAGAATCTTGCCATCCCATTGTAATATCCAAATTGGGTGCTATTTACCCAATCCCTTTGCAGAAAACGAAAGCCAGAAAAAGACTAACCATGGTATCCAATTCTACTCTACCTACAATGATTCCCACTGACATGGACCAAAATCTTCCAACAACATAGAAGACCAAGGGTGTTCTGCTATTATGAGATCTCAAGATACGCAGCAATCATGTACAATCACTTCAGTCAAAAGAAACCCACCAGTCCAAAATCGCTCCCACTGAGCTAAGAGTCAGAAAATTGTGCAACAAAATCACTTGATCCTTGAACTAGAAGACATGACAGATAGAAGCAGATGTGACGACCAAAATAGATGTCCGTAGCTTGATTCAGAAACATGAGGGGTTAAAAAAATATCATCCATTGATAAAGACATCACATGAATGATAGCTCTAAGGTATCCATCACACTGGACAGAAGCTCTTTAACCATATTTTAACATCCAACACACTGGACAGGAGCTCTAAAGCAGGTAAGATCTGATACAAGGTTAGCATCCAACATACTCAACAGATGAAACAAGAAAAGGCATGCCAGCTCAAGTGCTCCTACAGAACTCAACCCCTTGAGTTAAAAACCAATGCTTTCAAACCTATGCACTCAACGAATTTGTTAAGTTTCCCAGATAGGATAGTGTTTCAAAAATTATGATCACAAGCTGAAAAATCAAAAAAAAAAAAGAAAATACCTAAATCACCCTGAAGGCTGTTACTAGTCAGCTTCAGTATGAATAAATGAAAAATCTATATCCAACCCTTGCAACAACTATAATATTCAAACTCAAATCCAAGTCTGATCAGTAATCAGATTAACACTGAATTTGAACCAATTATCAACCAAAAGATCCCAGCTTTTACGCAGTAAGGGCAGAGAGAGAGAGAGAGAGAGAGAGAGAGAGAGGAAAAAGAGAAGGCAAGGCAAAATCCCTTTTTTCCCAAGAGATGAACATGCAATTACTGCCAAGTGAGCAATGATTAGAAGGGGAAATTTGAATGAGACCAAAAAGGAAGAAATAAAGAAGAATCACCCCATGTAGCAAAATAAATAATTCAAACAAAGCTCTTTTCTACGAACTAAACTCATCTCACAACAGGAAGTCATACTCATAGAAAATTAAATCTCCAGAACTCCAGAACTTAATATTATGGACCATCACACTTTGCTGGCATGTTTTCAATTGACTTGATTATCTACAATAATAGCAATTGCAGCATACAAAAGAAACTAAAGAATTGTAGGGTGAAAGACATAAGACAGAAAACAGCAGAACAGGATTCCTAGACTTCTTGCCACTTAAAGTGCTATGATAAGTAGTTGGATGCACTACCAGAAAAAAGAGCAGAAGTTTATGAGATAATAGCAGCTTGGATGTAGCATAACAGCAATAACTACTGCTGACACATTCTTTTCATCAAGTATTAAGATACAATGGAACAAGAAACAGATGATGGATATGACATAAGAGTCGTAACAGACTAAATACCTCTTTCTTCTTTAACAGGGCCCAGAGATAGACTTTCTCTCCAGCGTCCTCAGCATGCCTGCTAGCTAGTTTTCTTTCATTACAATATGCAGCAACTTCTGCAAGTACTTCGGTTCCAGGAACTTTAAATTTCAAAGCAGCAGCTGATAATATTTGGCTACCTTCTTCAGATTCAGCAGCACCTTTATCAAAATAAAGGCCAGTAAAAAGCCTAGTTGCAATTTCACTGCCTGATCCTTCACCATTATATGCTCCAAGCAAATTCTGTTTTTTCTTTAAATAACTATCTTCAGCATCGAGTATAGCAGACAATGTCCGGTGCACAATTATATCAGGATACCTTCGCAGTGGTGAAGTGAAATGTGTGTACAAGGGAAATGACAGTGCATAATGAGCCCAATCATTTTCCCTGCCTTTCAGATTCCCAGTGCAGAAGTATGTTGCTGACTGCATCGGCCTTGAAGCATACGAAATAAGAATATCGAACAACAAAGGATCATTCTTTAGCTTCTCCCGTATTTTGGACAGTGAAAGGTGAAGTTGACCAGAGGATGAAGTGTCCAACTCGAAACCATGTTTGCTACAAAATGCTTCAAACTCTTTAAGCTTTCGTAAATTTGGTTCAGGATGCCTGCGCAGCAAGGCACAATCAGGAAAAGCCCTGGATATGACTTCGGCAACAGACCTATTTGCCAAAAGCATAAATTCCTCAACAAGAGAACATGACTCCTTTCTCTCATTAAGAAAGCTATCATAAGGAGTTCCACACTCATCAAACAAGAAAACAAGCTTAGCAGTTTCAAGCCAAAGGGCTCCACCTTTAAATCTAATGTCTCTCAGCTTCTTAGAGATCTCATGCAGGCTTCTAAGGGATTCAAATACGTCCTTCCATTTAAATTTATCATGCAATTGAGGACCCAAACTTCCTAATAGACTCACTCGATCCTCATCAAATGATCCATCAATAATATCTTGAACAAGATCATACGACAGCTTGCAGCATGATTGGATAATGGATCGTCCAATCCAACGATCCCTGATGTTTCCAAAGCAGTCGATATCCCAAATAATTGAGAAGGCAAGTCTATCTGCCCCTGGAATAAGCGAACCCACTTCTTCAGAAAGTTTTGGAGGCAGCATTGGCAGTTTGTGCTGTAAAATATAAACACTGGTAGATCGAATTTGAGCTTCAGTATCTAATGCTGTGTCTGGAAGAACAAAGTACGAGACATCTGCAACGTGAACACCAACACGAAATATTTCATCAGATACTTGTTCTACAGATAAAGCATCATCCAGATCAATTGCAGAAGATGGATCGATTGTGAAAGTGCAAATATTTCTCAGATCGTGTCTAGTTTCGAACTCTTTTACAGGAACTTTCCATGGTATATCTGGAAGGCAAGCAAGTGATTCAGGCGAAAAATTTGCCACACAAATTGCATTTTCAAACAAAATGGCACCAATTTGTGGTTCAATTTCACCGCCTCGTCCCAGAATATGTACAACATGAGCTTGAGGGCAAAGACTTTCCTCATTCCACTCATCTATTTGTGCAGCAACTAATTCTTTGTCAACTGTTCTGTCACTATTTTTCAGCCTTTCCTTTACAGAGTCCGGTAGACTGATGACAGCAACTATCATCTTTGGGAATTTGGGATCAGTAGGTGTCAGTTGTATGTAATCCTCATCGAATAAGGATGCAGGGTGCTTGTTTTTCTTTGAAACTTGACCATTAACCAGGTTTCCATATCCTTCCCCTTCAGGAAGCCACTTCTTAGACGCAAGAAAGCCAATTACTGTTCCACGGCGAGGAGACATTCTGATGATAGATAAGACTCTCCCAGTAGGCCGTTTTGATGGGTAAGAGTTTATCATAGCACATATCCTCTCTAAAGCTCTTGCAGCTTCTCCCTGCTCAACAGTCTGTGCATTTGAACTTTCTGGGGCATTAATACACTTTCTATCGGAGGACCAATGTCCATTTCCAGCAGTACTCTGAGCTACTTCGCTAATACCTACATTCTCATTGAACTGGCACCTGGACAAGCCATTATAGTAAGTGTGGCAACCACAGTTGGCATCCACCTGTTCTTTCCCCGCACATTTATTGCCAACCACTTCTCGGGCTTCAGACAGAATATTAGAATCATCTGCCAGAACAGGATTGCTGGGCATATTTGCTCCTTTCAACCGGGTCCAGGATGTTACAGGATCCAACATGATAGCAACAATATCACCTTCAATCTACAAAACCAAGCGGGTTTGGTCGAATAAAACTATATCCATAAAACATCAGGAGAATGTAATCCTTAATCTGTTGTTGTATTGAACCCGCATACTTATGCATACTGCAGTGCCAATTCAATATGCAATCATATGTGATACCAGCATTATCCCAAACAAATAAAAGGAGCAAATGCCACTTCAGATAATAAATTATAATAATGAAATATCTAATCAAAATGACTCCAAAAGACTAACTCCCTGCCAATAATAATGATAATATCTTAAATGATAAATGCTAGCAACCCAATACGGAAAATTTCAGTATTACAAGGCCCTGGTGAAAATAAAGATCCAGAGTGAGTATAAAACATAAGTGGGATAACCACAAGGACCATTTAATTAAATAATTAGAAGTCCTTCCACCGACAGTTTTAAGGACTGGACATAATTCCAATAAAATTTGGTAATTGCTCTTCCTAATTGAACAAATGAACAATCAATAATTTGCCTGTCTGATGTTCTAGTAAAACTAGCAATTGACGGTAGTTCTAAGTAGCATGTCATCCACCAGAGAAAGAACAGATAAAAAAAGGGATAATAATGACAACCTACACATACTATTGAAACAAAAAGTAATGCTATTTCACAGTTTTCAAAACTTCTCAGCAATGAAGTCACAATATCAACCATGATGAAAGGCATAAAGTTCTTTCTACGCAAGAAATTCATAATTTATGTGCTATATACAAACATGCAAGGTTCGATATCATTGACCTGCTTCTATGTCCACAACATACAGTTAAATAAATATGCAAAATATATATCCAAAATAGATGCTGGAGTTGTTTCGATACAACTATGAATAAACAAAGTTTTTTTTTACTGTAATCCATGTCCAAGTGCAAATAAAGTCTCAATATGTAACTGAATATCCACATACATACAGCTTAACTATCCCAATAACAAACACTCACATATAATTGATTCTAACAACAAGGGATTGTTGATGCTCCACCGCTCACATTTATCTTCCCATCAAACCGTGGAAGTATATGAGCAATTAAGCTGAGAGTAGGCTAAATAGAATTACTAATTTAATATCAAAGGCTGGAACAAACTTCATTCTACTGGTGTCAGGGATATATTCATATCCATCTTTAAGTGAATTGTGAAAATTTGTTTCATTATATGGCCATATTTCTGCTAGTTTAGGTCACCCAAAAGCAGATATGTGTTTGTGTATTGTGATCCATACATCCTATCAACAAACCCGAAATCTTTATTTCCCTATTTCCCAAGAACCGATATTGACATATACCCAAAGTGAAAGGCGCATAAGGCAGTTCTCAACTCCTAAAGAAATCACTCACCGCTCTATTCTGAGCAGCAACTCCATTAATAAGAACATCCACAGGTACACCATCTATAGTACAGTAAGCCTGCAAGATACGAAAACCGGTACTCATTCAGGCCCACTTCCTTGAAACAAGAAGAAACAACAAGAATATAAAAGAAAAGCACTTAATTGATCAAAAACCGAACAAAACTTCAAGTCCCCACCTCAAGACGATTATGTGCGTTCACACGAAATGTAGCTTTAAAGGCATTCCCTTTCTGCAAACAACCACAAAAACATACATAAATTCATCATCGGCATCTCGGCTTCTTCTTCTTCTTCTTCTCGAATTCTATCATACTCTGAAAGACCAATTAAAACTCAAGTTACCTCTATGGCCTGTTCCACTGCCCGATCCGACCAGTGAGGAGAAAAATACATCTTTGCTGTATTCCTGGGAGCCGTTCCATCCACTGGAGCCTCCGTGGAAGTAGAGGTCGGCAAGGGGCACGATCGGCAGATCTCCCCTCCTGCAAGAAACCCAGCCGTCATCCCGCCAGCATCACCCTCACCATTAATATGCATCGCAGGGAGGGAGCTGAAGCCAACACCAGACGCTTTCTGGAGCCTAACCTTCCCACCACCGCCGCCACCGCCTCCTTTCCAATTCTCCGGCCACTCAGGCGGCTGCCCGCACACCGAGTCCATCGAGACACACACTCCCCCTATCCGGAAAAAAAAAAAAAAACGAAAACGAAAAACTCGGCAAAATTTAATCTTTAATCAAAAGATCGTAAATTTAACCAATCCCTGCGGTCCAAACGGAACCTGGCATCCCGGCGAGGGTTTGCTTGGATCGCCGATTCTGGCGGCGGCGCCTCTTCTTGTCCTTATCGACCTCCTCCGCCGATGCAGTCGCCACCGCCGCCTGCTCCGCTGTTCCCCTCATGGCTAAGATGGATTCCTCTCCCCCAAGAGAAGAGAACAAAAAAAGGGAATAAAGGGAAGGAAACAGAGAATAAAGAGAACGAAAGTGAAAACCCTAGATCTGGGTATTCCTCCTTCCGATAACGAGAAAAAATAATTATCGGAAGGGGCGAAGAAGAAGGAAGAGCGGAGAAGAAAGGGATAAAGGTTTTGGAGAGGGAGAATAGGAATAGGGGTAGGAATAAGGATACAATTAGGGAAAGGGTTGGGTTTGGGCTTTTAATTGCGGTGACAAGCCGTCATGATTGGTCGGCAGGACTAATGCGCCGACTATACGTCCTTTTGCCTCTTCCTCTCGCTTTAATTCATTGCTTTATTTTTAGACATTTTTGCCTTGTGTTATTCACTTATTTGGGACTTTCGCCCACCGGATCCAATCCCACTTTTTACAGCTTTTGTGCGTCTTGGGACGAAGCTTTGCGTGTCATGTGACGAGTGCAATACGTGGGCAGTTTGGATTCGTGTTTGAGACAAGGTTGGGAGCAAGAGCACGCTAATGCACGATTTATTTAAGCGAAGAGGGCATATTCGTATATGCTTGTGATGCCGCGAGCAAGAATCACATGGGGCAAGGAAAAAAAAAAAAAACTGACAAGCTTCCTATCTTATTATATTTTTTTAATGCTCATTTTGAGGAAGAAGCTCAAAAATCATAAACTCCTCCTACTAACGAGCCGTCAATTCCATAATTTAAAAAAATAAAAAAAATGTTGCATAGCATCCTCTTTCTTTTTTATTTTCAAAATATATTTTTTATCGATAAATCGACATATAGTTTTCAAAATATGGTGTTCATCAGTACACAATACATGGTCAAACAATACACACTTAACAAATTAGTCATCTAGCAATCCAATACACACCTTCAAGTAAATTAATACATAGTTTATAGAATATTATATCCACCAGTATATACTACATAACCAGATGATAAATGCTCATCGATTTTCTAATACATACTACAAACTTGTTTGATACATATTCAGCAGCGATTCAATTCACACCTCTAAATAAACTGACACAGTTTCTAAAACATAATTTTTACCAATACATACTATATTACTAGATGATATATACCAAACAAATTAATTATCTCGCATGCCAATACAAACCTCTAGATAAATTGATATACGATTTTCAGGATATGATATTCATTAGTACTAGTACACAGTGCATAGTTTTCTAGATTTATCTAATATAAAAAATTATATACATATTATTCTTTAGATTTCATAAACTCTTAGGTACAAAGATCTGGAAAAAGAAAGATATTTAGAGAAGGAGAAAGGGATTCGACAAAAGAAAAGAAAGACCTCGCGGATGGGAGACACAACTTAATGAGAAAAATAATGGATGGAAAGGCTTAACGAGAAAGAAAAAGGACGCCACACGTGATTTCATTTTTTTTGTTTTTCCATCAAAATAAAGACTCCATTAATAGGAGAAGTCTCTGACTGTTAGGTTTCTTCTTTAAGATAGGTACTAGAAGGAAATGGCAAAATAGAAAATTCATCCTATATTTTCTTCTCTTATGCCTGCCTTATTTGACTTTTATTCACTATCAACTGAGTATGTTTCGGATTGGAGTAAAAGTGTAAAACTAGCGGGCATCTTCATTGTTTAGTGCCACTTACTTTAGTTCTTTTTTTAAAGAAAATCAACATCTTGTTCGGAGTAAATTTTATAAATATATATATATATATATGAAAAAAATTAAGTTTTGGAAGATTTTTAAGCCAATATCTTCTAAATTGCTTACCTAGCTTTTTCTCAGCCTCAATATGTCACGGTCCCAATAAGCTATAAATAATGATCAATCAATTTTATTCGATTTCCATATATTATATGAGCACCCCAACAAGATTTAAATAATAATTAATTAATTTTAATAGATTTTTGTATACTAGGTAGTGCATGTTAAAGAAAGTTAACTGCTTGAGATAATGGGCATTTTTTAGCCATTATATCTTCGTAACAATAATTATACAATAACATAACTATTTTTAGCATTTATTTGAATGAAATAACATTTTTAATTTTTTTCCATACATACCTTTCCCCCACACATGTTTGTTTTTAAAACTTTTTCCATATATACCTTAGCAAATATAGTTTATTGCATATTTCTTTCAAAAATCAAAATTCACACTGACGAACATGGGAGCGTGCATCCATGCACCTGCGTGTGGGGTAATGAATAATTGATTGTACGAACATGCGAGCACGCACCGTGCACCGTGTGTGGGGTAATGAATAATTGATTGTACGACAAAATAAATTTATTATTCTTACATTAGTACCATGAAAAAATTATGCAAAATATATAAGCTGCATATTAAATTTTTTAATGGTATTGGTGAAAAAGGATAATAGTATTTTCTTAGACTTAAGACAGCTAATTAGAGATATTGTTAGTTAAAAATCATAAGGGTACTTTTGCAAAAATAGAATGATTTGAAACATACTTATGCAAATGGCTAATTTGGAAGATTAAATATATAATAAACTAATTTGTATAGGTGTGTATACAAATATCTCTATTTTTAAGTACAAATTTTAGCTGGGAAACAGTACATTCTGACAATATGACTTGATCAAATAATATTTTTATTTTCCATTACTGTATGTTATTATATATATATAATTATTGTATATTATTATATATATAATAATTAAATATTATTTTATTCCCAATTAAACCAATCTAAGCTAAAATAGGCTATAACAGTTTCTTTTTCCCCACTTTGGAAGAGATCCATTAATTGGGTATATAAATGTTAGCGAGAAATTGGTGATTGGTTCTTAATTCACATGACTAGTGTCTTTGTTAATAATCAATGTCCGAGTTTAAAGGTTTCCCTACAAAGCATGTAATCTTAGTACCAAATCCTGTACATTATCAGTAAACCCAATATTCGAGTAGGTTCAACATACCAATACTTGATACACCCTCATACCAAATATCAATTTGATGTCAGTATGCCTGATATGAGGCAATATTGCACCAATATTGGGAATCTTGGCCTCCTGTAAGTTGCATGAAAGATCTAGATTCAGGCATCTTCTATAAAAAAGGTAAAAAATAAAAAAATAAAAAGGACTGCTGTTTAACCATGGGACCTAGGTTAAAATCACATTCCTTCTTAAATCAAAGGATGTTAATCAAACATTGATACTCAAGCTTCGCACACAAAGCATTTATTCTATTAATATTGCCAGAGATGAATTGCATTAGTAATATAAACCCTCTTTTTAAAATGTATCCAAAAGGAAACCACCGTAGAATTTTACATGTGAATGAAAACTCTGAAAACAGGCAAAATTGTGTGCCCCGCAATAGGCTGTCTCATTCCTGAGTGGAAGCTATCCACCTTCTGTAGATAGGTAGACCATAACCTTCATTTGGGCCCTGGGACCATACTCGAGAATGGCTGTAAATAAACAAACTTCTACTAACATGCTAAACAGCTTCTCTGCCAGCTTTCTACAGAATTAAATAGCCGAGTGTAATGGTTGGCGAAACCATGACACAAGCAAATACACTGCCATAGACCCTCAGATCATCGTTCTATGCTGCAAGATAGCTTTGTGTGGTTCTGAGACTGCAGGTCGGTATCTATATTGCACCCACATATGAGAGAATTACGAATATTTTCAAGCTGCTCTGAAGGTTTGCGATAAGGCCTCATGGTAGATCCTATCCTGCTTCCCCAAACAAAGAAAAGCATTTGATTAGTTTCCATGGCATCCAATGAGGCAACTAGGAATATTCTTTGAAATCTAGAAGAGTCTCAAGTCTTTTTGCTAGCAATAGAATGTATTTATATTGACAAAGAGAGTAACATGCAAATGCTTTGTCATTCTAACAAGTCAACTTCTAGTACAAAGAAAATGATGGAAAAAAATGTACTCAGATGGAATAAAGTGAGATCAAGGGTAAAGAAGACAACTGATGTCTCCACTAGTGGTGGTGTTAGAATAGCCCAGTTTACTCTTGTTTCCGTTCTCTTTTAAAATAACAGCAGAACTTTCATTTACTAATTTGAGAAAAACCAGTAACTATTGGGAACCATTTCGTCAAGAAGAAAAACAGACAATATGGTCATTACGTCTTCAATAAATATAGATTTGCAAAAATATATACTCAGTTCAAATGTGATAGAAGCTTAAAGTAATTTCGTTATTGAAAGAAACTAAGAGCTATGTTCGCAACTTGGGATCAATTCTGAAATATGCTGCCCAGAACAAATGTGGGCATGGATGTGATCCAAAGGTCCGAGCAAAAGCACTAGCTTTGCCGTCAATTGATCACACATATTAAGAGGTCCTTAGGACAGACTAAAACTTTGAATCGCAAGTCTTCAAAATATTTGATTCCGAGATGCATCGAATATGGCTGGGATATACATCAGAAAATTATTCTCTATTTACAGTTGCAATGGAGCACATGTAATGACCTGCCATCTACCATCCCTTCAGTCATGCCATTGTTGGGCCCCATGTGAGTATTCAGAGCAAAACAGTGATTGAATGGGCAAACAAACAACAGGTTTCATGCCTCGCTATGCATGACCATTCTTAGATACTGTTGTTCTCTGACTTGACCTCTTATTTCCACATGTATTGTTTTTCAAAATTTAATAAAAGGCTTTCACATTAAACTATATGTGCAGGATTTTTCCTGGACACGATCGGAATGAAGATTTCTTTTTCTTTTCTTTCTCTACGAGGGGGTCCATGTTTACCGTTTCATGATGGACATGATGGATAATTAATTTCAGAATTTTCTGGTGTTGATGTTATTGCAAGGAAATGATAAGCCATGCCATGTCCCCGCCAGGTTCTAACCTACATTATAAAGATCTGCTGCATCAGCTAAACCTGTGTCATGTTCCATCTGTATCATGGGTCCATGCTTCATAGATTGCGTCAAAACATATCAACATAAAAAGCATGTCATACTGATATTGTACTTCATACCGAGCCAGAACCAAAACTTTCTAGTTATATCTCAATAAATTTTCCATACCTTCTCTGACACAGATGGTGTTATTTTCTGCAAAGCTTGCTCAAAATGTGATATCTTGATATTCCATGGATCACTACTTGCAGTTCCTTGATCTACAGAATTCTGTTTCTCTTCCAAAGCAGCCATGGCAGCTTCATTCATCTGATGAAAATTGAAAAACAAAGGCAACTAAGTAATTGCCGCAATGATCAATTGAACAAAATCACAAGCACAGACCCAAGAAAATAATAAGAAATTCCTACTTAATAAGATACAAATAACATGCCTGGAAAATCTGCTTAAAGCTAAGCCCTGGTTAGTCCAGATATAATGAAACCTACTAAGAACTAACAAAATAAATGTAGAAAAGAGAACTAGGCCATAGGTCATACCAAAGCAGCAAGATCGGCCCCAGTGAGACTCTTGCATGCCTCTCTATGGGCTAGAGCATCTAGGTCTACATCAGCAGAAATAGGTTTCTTCCGTGCAAGTGCCTTCAGAATTAAACCACGTTCATCAGCACTAGGTAGTGGAACATAAAGAACCTTCCCAAATCTGCCTGGCCTAAGTACAGCAGGGTCAATGACCTCAAGTCTGCATAAAATACCAATATTTTAGCCCTAAGCTTAAATGAAACCGAGCAATTACATACAGAAATAAAAGAGGAATAGATCTATCAGACCTGTTCGTAGCTCCAAGGACATAAACACCCTGTCGCTGATCAGCACCATCTAGCTCAATGAGTAGCTGCATACATAAAAAATTGATTTAGGTTTAGACATGGGGATAAGATGTTTAGTATTATACAGATCAATTTCCTTAACGAAAATACAGAAAGAAAGAAGACTGCAACTACAAGAAAGGAAACTATTTGACAGTCCAACCTGGTTTAGGAGACGTTCAACAACCCATCCTCCATCTTTTCCTCGTTTAGTTGTCAAAGCATCAACCTGCCACAATCAAAAGGGAACAGAGGCAAATATCACAATCCATAACTTATAGAAAATTCACCATTGGAGGTATTACATCAACTATTGTAATGTATGCTTGAACATAGTTATGCAAATTGCATTGTTCTTTAAAATATGCTGGTAAGTATTCGAAAAGGCTATGCAATTATTGGCAATCTCGGCAAGAGCCCTCAAAACCAGAAAACATGCTTTAATGTTCTAGCTTCAAGTTCTGGACATATTAACATATTATGTTATACATCCATAACAAAATAAAGGTACAGTTCCCCATTTTTCCAAGTGTTTTGTGTATTTGTTTATGTAACTTCTGCTTAAGTAAATTGTCCATGACTTCTATTTTCAAATATCTAGAGAATATCTTAGACAGGCTGCGTAGCTTGGAAGTCATAAATCACAATCCTTCTGATTTCTGAAACTAAATAACATGTGCATTTATCACATAGTTACAATAAATAATCCGACAGGTGTTTTAAGTGGAGATGCTGCCAAGGCATCTAAACCACCTTGACAAAATTAGTTCGAGGAAGATAAATCCACAAGAATTATGGCATCTGCAGAGGGTCCAATGTTGACACAAACCCCCTCATCTTAACTCCCTCCAAGCCTAAGCAAATTCTGGAAAGCTTCTCTTTGGTTTCATGAGCTTAAACTGTGACCAATAAGGTTGACCTCTATACCTGCCAACTAGCCTTGGTATCATTAAAGGCCCCTTCTCTTGTCCAATTGCCCAATTTTGTCTCATCTAGGAATTTGGCATCAATAAATATTGAGACAATGTTGACAGAGAATTGTGAAATTTTTAATCCTACCATACAGCTTTTCCACCCTGTAACTGACACAAAAATTTACATGATTATGACAAGTAATAAGAGATAAGGATGAATCTCCAGTTAGAGGGCTTGTTGGATCTGTCAAGTTCTATCACTTCTATTTCAGTTTCATGCATAGAGAAAAGCAATGTTACATGGGTTTGGCTATGATGCAGGTATGTTGATCCATCTTACACCCAAAACTTAGGACACAAGGACTTCGCCGTAAATGATTCCAAAGTTGAGTGGAGGTATATGGACATATATTCCCATCTAGGGCTGCAGAAGAAAAGCCTTAATCCAAGTTTTTCAAGTGGGCTTAGGAATATTTTGCTCTAGTTAGACCAGGCTTGGGTTGGCAAATAGACTCCATTTTCACTCTAATGAAGGAACATAGCCATCCATCAAATGCTCCAACAGTATGAAGCATCCCTCACTTCCCCATTTCATCACATTGCAGTGTTAGCCAAGTAACCAAGTGGCAAGGTAGTGGCTTTAAAGCCACACTATTTCTTTTAGAACCAACCACATTGATTGCATGTGTCAAACACTTAAAGCCCAACCTTGAATTTCCTTTCTACTTTTGTCCTCTCATGATGCCCCACCTACTGCCTCTCATTATCAAAACCAACCCTCTACACCTCCAATCTCCACAGATCTCAAGCCTCCTCCATCCACCAACCTCTTTTGCACATGGCTGGGCCATCTACTTGGCATACCCCCCCCCCCCCCCCCCCCCCCCAAAACCCACTCACCCACCCACCAAAAAAAAGAGGGGGAAAAATTCAACCTCCTGCATTCAATTTCCCAGTCTCTCTCCATAGCCAAATTCTTCAAAGTGCCATGTTCATGGGTACCATGATGCAAAGCACTAGGATCATGTGCCATAGTTGTGTCATGTTGCATGAATATAGGTACGATAGGCTAGTGCCTACTAACATATATATATCTCTATCTCTAATTCTTTTCAGTTTCTGATTTATATTACTCCTTTGTTGCTATCTTATTGTTCCTATCCTAAAATTATGTTATGTTGTACCATTCTCTTAATCTCCTTTTTTTTTTCTGCATAACACACATCAAGTTACTGCATATTTTTATCTTAGAAAACAGAAATACTTTACTGGCCATCAGCGATTGCTAACCAATCTCCTACTTAACCCTAGATTCATCTCCACAGGATTAAAACCTCTCAAAAAAAATCTGAAACTGAAATTTTTGACCCTTGAAATTTTCACAATATCCAGGACATAAAAAGACCTGCCCTATTTTCTGTGGCACGAAGCCAGACTGGTTTCTTGAATCAAACCTACTTAAATATCTTCCCTAGGTCCACCTACAGGCGATCCCCTTGATCCTGCACCAAAGAACCACATTAGCTTCTGGATTTTTTCTGCACTCAAAGCGAACTTTTAAACAATCCAAAGAGTCTCGTAGATAAGTCAGCAATAATCGCATTCTATAGGTGACCCAGTTGTCCCTTTACTAACCTATTTTAGTCCTAGCAGAACTTTACAAAAGATATAAAATCACTGCATTATCGATGCCCAAACCTCATGAATAATAAATTTTGATTACTATATTACTCCACAAAAAGAGGGTAACTAGAACATTTTAGAACTAATTTTTATCAACTCTAAGACTCATCAATCCATATATACCTAATATCTTATCAATCTAGCACCCAAAGCAAAACATAAACATTTATAAGTTACAAAGATGCTTTCTTTTGACTGTCAAAATCTACAATTAAACACCTACTGAGGTACAAAGGAGTAGGTCAGAATACCATCACCTTGACCTAGGTGAATGTAACCCATTTAAGTGAATCAGCACCCAAAGGAGGTGAACACACCACGTTTGATAGGCAACCCAATTTATGTGAAATTTAGGGCAAGGCCTCCTAGTAATTGAACCAATGTAATTCTAGCATAATTTCAAATTATGGGACCATCTGCAGGTTGAAGTTTTTGAAATTAGACTAGCAGTGGGCTGTGGGGTGCAACAACCTCTGAAGAGTTGGTAGGTGGTTGTTAACAGGACTTGTGGCATCACGGATGAGGGAACAAGCTAGCAACCGATGCATGGTGGGTGCACTTTTCCATCTTAAAAAGCAGATAGTTAATTATACCCTGTGAAGCTTTTTGGTTTAAAGGACCAACACTTTGTGCAGGTTGGTAGTTGTAATAAGAAAAAAACCTGGCAGCTTCGATCATGTATTGCAGTCAACATAAATGATGTTACGGAGGTGAATAGCTAAACTTCACATTTATTCAGAAGTTGAATAGGTTATGATTTATATTCATTATAAATATAATCATGTAGTACTCTAGGATAACAAAAAATGTGATATGAGCTGTTACTGATTACATCATTTACCAAAGGACATAAAATGTTAAATGTGATAATAATAATTAAAAATACCTCATCAAAGAACAGTATACATGGAGAGCATGTTCGGGCACGGCTGAATATTGTTCTAACTGCCAGCTCGCTCTCCCCAACATACTTGTTCAAAAGTTCAGGACCCTAAAATTTCAGCAATAAAAATAAGTCATCTTACAATGGAAAACTATTTAAAGAAAAAAACACTTTCATATAATATCTTAAACTATCAAAAGCAAGCATCCAATATGAAGAATTATTAGTGCAGTTGAACATAAGTAAATGATAAAAAGGGCAAAAAAAACCTTGATATGTATAAAACTGGCCCCTGCCTCATTTGCTACAGCCTTGGCAATCAACGTTTTACCACAACCAGGAGGCCCATAAAGCAAAAACCCAGCCTCCAAGTTCACTCCAAATTCCTGAAGAATACAAATATATAAAGATCAAAGAGGTACCACCAATCGAAGTCCATTTCGGTATTTGTCATTAATAATAACTGGAGTGCTAGTGAATGACTATTTAGATACGAAAATCTACATTATTGTCATTCACTAAGTAAGCAAACAGGAAGTCAGACCCGGATCAATATGATTATTTCCATGTCTATCATGCATCACTGTCATCAGATCTAGAATTAGACCATTAAGAGAACATTTTACTTGTTTTGCAGATGATGATGATGATGATGATGATGATATTAATCATTGATGACAACAATAACAAAAGATATGCTTTGAGAAAACTACTATCATATTTTATTGGTTAGCATTTCAATTCCAATGGAAAGCAACTGAAATTGAGTATTAGACTTGATGAGATAGTTGCATATGTAGAAAACCTCATAGAATAGACCGAATAGTTGGCTATCAATACCTTCACCTAGTAACTAGTGACAGCATGCGAGAAAAAAATATGATATTACTTTTGGGTCACCATCAATGTCTTCATATGCATACAGGTAAAAAACACACACTTCATTCAATTAAAACAACCACAATTGTTAAAGAAGGGCAATATGTAAAATGCTAATGAAAGAAACTGCAATGTAAAACAGGAAACCCTTACATCTCTTTAACTTTCCAAATGCTTTTTACAAGCAATAAAATTCCAAAGATAAAAATTTACCTCATATTCCTCAGGATGTTTTATTCGTTGAACAATATAACGATCAAACTCTTTCCTCAACAAATTAAGACCACCAACGTCCTCCCACTTAACATTAGGTATCGAGGAAAATCCTTCTCTTCTGGAAGATGGTTGAACCAGTTCAGCAGCTTCCTGCAAAAGAAAAGGAAAAGTAGAAATTATGCATCTTAAATTTTAAACGTAAATTAAGAAGAAATAAGCAGAAAATATGACACTGGTTGACGGGAAACTGAGTACTTCCTTTACAGTTTAATTTATGCGCATCAGATAGAAGCTGTAGTGGCAAGCAGACAGTTATAACAATGAAGGATTTCATGTAATACACCATTTTGTAAGGCAAACAAACTCAGCATGTAAACCTTGCATGCAAAACATTCAAGAGGAATAGGTAAAGGCATCTAAGCAAAATGAAAAACAGAAGTACAGTTGGAAGATAGTGTAATGGTTCATATAAAGAAAAGGGGAAAAAAGACCCATCACATAACCAGTCTATAATCATCTCAAAGCATTTGCTTCGTTATGGAGGTATTAATCTAGCAATGGATATTCAAGTCACAAAAACAGACTTGTATGAATATACAAAGATCTTCACTGTATCCCCACTTCGGAGGCAGATCTGCAGATTGTTTATATTACAAAATAAGAAATCTATTAATCGACTGATAATTATTGTAGTTATCGTGTATATCATAAAAGGAGTAGCATTCACCAAAGCACCTTCCGCAATGACCTGATTGAGTCATCTCATCCTCTACCAGCTTTAGCCATAACTTCTTGAAAGCAATTGGTCTGAAAAAGCAAAGCAACCAGCCCATGCAACATCTTGCAGGTCTTCCATTCCTATGGCACATTCCCCAGAAGACACTGACTGAAAACTTGAAGTTAAGTTTCAATGGGATTCTCAATTGCATGGCAAAGTTTTCTTTTGTTTCCTATTCAACTCTTTTGATTTCATACTGCAGATTACAATGTAACTCTCCCAATCATGTGTTCTCTCTGGATTATGTCAATCGGGTGAGATATAGAAAAGGATATGTTCTCTATTTCTTTAACGACACAATCACTATAAATGTTATAGCTGCAGTCATAAATAGTTGATGCGTTGGAAAGTAGAGGGTGTCATTAATGGGTAGAACAGGTACATGCAGTGCAACATCCCCATTTCCCAATGTAGAAAATGGGAAAGAGTTTTGAAACATGAGGGAAAAGAATGTGGATACAAAAGCAATCATATAGTTACTAGCAATTGATCTGTTGTTTCTCATATATCTGACATTTTAAGACAGCCATTTCTTCTTGATTTTTACCAACATTTCCCTAGTTATTTCTGAGCAGCTTCCATATTTGTCAGAAACCAAATCAATCTGTTTTCCTAAATGGGTCTTCCAAGAAATGCCTAGTTGCATGTGTAACTCTTTCCAGGCCACTAAGGTAATATAATGACAGCCTATAGAAAATAGGAATGCCATCCTATTCATAGACTAGGTTTTTTTTTTGATGTGATGTGGAGGAAAGAACTATAGCGGAAAAAAATACTAGAAAGAGACAACTATGCCATGAATCTGCCGATAGCAGGGAAAAAGCCATACTGAAATGGGTTACAACGTATCAAGAAAGGCAATAAGGTACACTTCCCCAAAAAGCTGAATATTACAAGGAAAAATTTCAATACATGTAATTAATATAAAGACAAAAAGAACAAAAAGAAGTAAGAAAAAAGGAACAAGCAACATTCACCATACAAGTGCATATCACCCCTTATCGGGCATACCATACCTTACCTCTACTAAATCAATACTAAGTATAGGGGCATACCGAGTGTCAGTATACTAAACTGACCCATACTATACCAATATGGTACCGTTATGGGTGACAAAACCGATATTACGAACCTTGAGAACAAGATATTGTTGCTTCCATAAGTATAGAACATGACTATATAGGAGGCTATTGATGATACTATAAAAGGAATTCTAATTTATCAAATACAAGTAAAAAAAACCCATATCCCACAAACACACATATGCACGGGTATAGTCATATAGACATCCACATGCAAGTGAACGCGTAACACACATGCACACATGAACGCACACTTGAATAGAGAAAGATAGGCTACTTTCAGTAGATTACCTCGAAATCAGCCATGGTAATACTAAGACTCTCCATTTCTTCAGGGGCCCAAGGTTGTCTCCACCAGTCCTCAGTGTTCTTGTTTTCAAGCTCAGAAGAAAGTTGAGACTTTCTTCTATCTATTATTCTCTTCATTGCCAGGTTTCCTGCTTTATTCACTAATGCCGCCAGATCAGCTCCAACAAAACCTGGTGTGGACCTTGCTAGTTTGAAAAGGTTAAATTGGCCCTCAAGCCTAATGTTACGAGTAAGCACCGACAAAATCTCAACCCGTGCATTTTCATCAGGGACACCCAAAATGATCTCTCGGTCAAACCGCCCAGGCCTTCTTAATGCTTGGTCCACAGCATCAGGTCTATTTGTGGCTCCAATTACCAGAACATAGCCAGGTTTTTTCTCGGACGCTTCTGACTCGAAATTAGAATTACTTGATCTAAGTGTTTGGTGGGACTCATCCATGCAAGTCATTAACTGTGTAACTATCCGGCGCTCCATCTCCTTCTGCAGGTTCTCCCTCTTGGAAGCAATGGCATCTATCTCATCAATGAAAACAATCGAAGGGGCAGTTCTGTATGCCTTCTTGAAAAGGTCCCGTATATTTTCTTCTGAAGCACCTGAAATAATCATGTGTAAACAAACATTCGGAACTTAAGCTTGCTGACAAAAGTACTTTGAATGGAATGACGAAGACAATAATGCACTAATAAGAAAGATAAATTGAAACATATAGCAAAAAAAATGCCAAAACAAACACTTAACAACAGAAAGTTGGTTTGGTTATATATATACCATTATCAATTTGTAATCTGGAAGTTCTTTTCTCAAGGAGGTCATTGAGATTTAGGAATTGGTGAGTACATCATAAAATCCATGAATGATTGAATAGCTCTTGACTAACTGATTTTTCTAAATAGAGAATCATTCATCCATGGGGGGGGAACATGAAAGTTAAGTAACAAAACAAGTTCACTTTATGCACCATGGATCATATCAAACAGCACAGCATTCCATTCTAGATTCAATAAGTATTCGGATAGAAAGGTAGAAATGACCTACAATCTTCAGAATTCAGATAGTGGCTAAGTTTTATGCCTCATTACTTCTTTAAGGCTAAATCATATATTTGGATATGACTATGATCTTTTTAAATTTTATTTTTTGCAAAACTATTTATTTTTAGCAGCAAAAAAAGGATTATTATGAATCATCCGTCGTCAACTTATGAGTTGAAGACTCGGCACCAATTTCTGATCTTTAAGTAGTGAAATTGGTGCCTCGACAATATCATGGTCTGTTCTTATAACTAGCTACAATGCATGCGCAGGTGCACGTAATTTCAAAGACTTTTTAGATTTGAGGTATTTAACTACAATATCTGAAAAAAAAATTAACTCATGATTAACATCTTTTCTAATGCATTAAATTTCGCCTTTGTTTCTTGGTTAAAAGTATGTTTCTTCTCCTCCTTTAAAAAAATTTTAGACTCTAAATATTCTAGAAATTTTTTAAGTCTTACTTTCTCGCTAAATCGAATTTTCACCTATTGGTTAGGAATGACTCTACTCCTCTTTTTCTTATTCTCAAAGTCTAGCAATTTTAGAATTCCCTCTTCTACAAAAATCTCGCATGTTTTATTAAGGCTTCCAAGAAAAAAATTTAATTATACTTGCTAAAGGAATATTTTAAATTTTTAAAATATTTTTACATACTATTATTTCACATTCATTCTGCAGATGAATTTTGGATGCCATTTAAATAGGCAACAGAACACCCTTCAAACAGATGATAATTTCCATGCACATTACCTATGCAAGCAGAACATGGCAAAAGGCAAGGATACAGCCTCCTAATGTCATTCATGCACACTCCATACCCATCTGTCATGGATGCTCGGCTTGTCCTCAAGCAGCAAACCAAGCACTTGTGTGACTCATGAGAGTTAATGAGCTTACAATATTGAAAGTGGTAACAATATTCGCGATAGCATTGGCTCTCATTAAGCCCTTATTACATAAGATCCTACCAAAGTTCATATTACTTGCATGAAATTCTAGTAAGTATCATTCTCCACGTGTTTATATCTTGAGTAGATCCTTCATCTTGGACATAGAACAAGTAGACTATTTGTTAACTTATGACTAAAATGATAGGAAAAGAATATTGTCAACTTATGCTACTAAAATGACAGAAAGAATAGGACGGATGCACAAATTGCAACTGGATCTTACCAGAGACACCAGAGACCACTTCGGTGGCAGATATCTTATAGAAGGGAACACCAGTCTCATTGGCAATGGCATGGGCGAGCTTCGTCTTCCCACAACCAGGTGGGCCATGCAACAGAATCCCGGCCATCGGCCTTACCCCAAGCCACTTCGGCAGATGCGGATGGCACAGCGGCACGATCACCTCCATCATCAGTTCCTCCAGCACCGCCTTCATCCCACCAAGATCCCGGAACCTTGGCCCTGGCCTCCCTTCCTCCCCAATCTCTACCTCACCTCCTCCACTCCTCCCCTTCTCAACCACCGGGGTCTCAATCCCACTACCTCCACCACACACATCAACCAATTCCACATTAATCGGCTTCTCCACGGCCGCCTCGATCTCCATATTGTCCTCCTCCGCGCCCTTCAGCTTCGCCCGCTTGCCATAGCTGTCGCGGAGCAGCGACTTCGTTATGTCGAACTCCGGATCCATCTTGGCCTCGAAGACGGAGTCGTCGGAGGTGGAGGTCGAGTCGTTGGAGGATTCGGAAGGGTCCCGCCGCTGGAACTGGCGGCGGCGGAGGTGGTCCGACTCCGCACGGAGCAGCCGCTGCTCGGAGAGGTCGGAGCGGCTGGGCCTCTTGCGGGAGGAGGGTGCATCGCCGCCGCCGTCGTCATCGTCGTCGTCGGATGAGGAGGAGGAGGAGGATCCGGCGGCGGCGGCGGGGCGGCGGCGGAGGGAGTCGAGGGTGCGCTGGACGCGGAGGGTGAAGGGTTGGAGCTTGACGCGAGCGTAATCGGGGTAGTGGGAGCGGAGGTGGTGAACGACGGAGTCGACGTCGAGGGAGTAGGGGTCGGAGGGGAGCTTGGAGGAGGCGATGCGGCGGAGGAGGACAGAGTTGCTGAGAACGGCGGAGGAGGAGGGGGAGCGGTTGCCCCGCCTCATCCGCTTCCCCATCTCTCGTTCGTCCTTTCCTCCTTTCGCCTTTGTTGTTGCCTTCCCCCGGAAATTTGAAACGGAAGGCAAGTAGAGGAGCTAGGGTTTACGGAATTCTCGAGTCTGGACCGCGCAAGAAAGAACGCAAGCTAGAATCGCTTTTGGGTTTAGACCCGTTAAATTTCAACCCTGATTTAGCACGTGCAATGAGACGTGCTCCGCCGCTATTTTCTTCCCTATAAACATACATCTCCTCAAAAGAATGAAGGATAACTACCATTTACTAGCAATCTCCTTAGAGCCAGCTTCTAAAGGTGATGAAGCCAACAACCATCTAAGAATCCCCCTCTAAAGTAATACAAAGCTCTCAAAAGTTTTATAGTATATATCAAATCTTTTCATGCTTCTCACAGTTTTACCATCCGGATCATAGTATCAAAGACCAGAACTCCGCATACAACAATAAATAAGCTTGTGGGGCTCATGATAACAAAATGCAAAACGCTATAAGTATCTTTGTTCTGAATATTGTTGTCAAAGTTGATGTTGAGGAAATAACAAAGTAATGGCTCCGAAGAATAATGAATCACCTGAGGGCTTCTGTATACATGTTACCTTGGTTTTAATGCATGAAGGATTAAATTAAACACATTGCATGATGCATTCAATTATTTCTCAAAAAAGGAAATAAAATATCTAACCATAATATGTTAATCTCATCGATACATTCTTTTTTCCTAGGCACACAAATGCACTCTTCTGGTCTCCTGCTAACTTTATAGAGAGATAACAAAGGTACATAATTTTATCCATGGATTCAAGAATGAAGGGTCTAAAATGAATGATCGAATAATTGGTAGTACAAGTTGCCATAATTGAAAAATTAAAGCAAAATCTATCTTCTCTGCTCCCCCCTCCCTCCCCATCATCCTCCTTGCCCCATTAATGTTGATTGGCTTATGTTCTTAGAATCTCAATCGACAATTAGAAAGGGGTGGGAGGGCAGTAATGACTATAGCAACTTATGTCTTTATTTGCATCGTTGGATTCTCCTTCCACCACCAACATCATATTCTAGCCTTGCCTCACAATCTTCCATCACCGTAGCTATGTTCAGGGTTGATGCCCTATCCCAACACTCCCATAGGATTAATGCCATCCGTGTCCACACAACCACCATTTTGATTCCATTTGCCTTTGGAACCAAAATGGGCCAGTTGGGTCTCCAAGCTTCCAATGCTAGGACTTTACTTGCCATTGTCCATAGCCCCTTTGCCCACAACTTCGGTGGGAAATATAAGGGTGTACACATCATCAAACCTCAAGGCCTTTAAGCTAAAGCTGATCATAGGTTAGTCTTGGTCATAAAAAAAATGTTAGATTTTACATAAGCTTGGCCCAAAACTCTATTAAAAATGAATGGAGTTTAGGCTCGAGGCCCAGCCCATGATCAGCTCTACTTCAAGCATATAAAAATTATTCCTTAAGCTTCCATTAGAGTTTTAGTTCATGGATTGTAGCAAAAGTTGCTTCCAAAAAGCTGGATGATAAGACTCAAATGCCATAGTTGCTAAAGCCTCTCAAAAAAAAGCCTCTCAAGCTTTTGTGCATTAGCTCAATATTTTGAGGGAATCACGGCAGGAAGCCTTGCTTCCTCCTCAAGTGTCACATGCTAGGTCACCTAGTGATTACGAACTCTGCTTTGAGCCCCAGCCGCTAAGACCTCTTGGGCATGAGGAAGTGACCACAGGAAAAATATGCAATGGAGATCTGGGCCCTCTTGTGAGGACCGTGAGGGTGTGTGTTTAGTCCCACATCGGTTATTCGCTAGGTAGATCTTAAGTACTTATACAGGATTAAGGAACCTAAATAATACCTTCCGACTAGCCATTTTGGGTGAGATCCTGAGTTGTGACAAATTGTATCAGAGTAGACCCAGCCCATAACCTATGTGGACTATGGGTTGTTACACCTTTGGAAGAAGACCCATGCCTACCTCGGCACATTCGACTCCGCCAAGGATACTACCCGCATCTTTGGTGCCGTTGCTTGCACCCTCTATAGCCCCAAGGCCAAAACCAACTTCCTCATCGTAAGCAGCACTGTGGAGTCCTTCAATGGTCCTTGGTTGTCAATGCCCCTACTCCCCCTTCAGTCACCCTCCCACCTTCGACATCTTTCTAACTCACTGCCGCCCCACCATCGGTGTACTATTGGGGCCAAACTTGCCCTAGCTGAGCTTATGAGAGGGGGGAAAGCAGGCATTACTGCAATAGGTTGCCACCTTGTTTCCTAGAATACCTTTTAGTAATGACCAACTAGTTCCATCTTCATTTCAATTAAAAAAATAATATAGAAGCACCATAGCAAAACCCAGACGGAAACAAAGCATTTGCAGTAGCTTTTTCATTACAAGTATGTTTAACTCTACTATTCTCATTGAGGGCCTGATTGTTGTCCTTGCTGACTTTAAGCAACGAGTATAACAGATAGAGAAAATAGGATATAACTAATATCCAACTTGTATTTATATCCATTTCAAACAAAAATAGATATCATTAATATTCTATTCATATACTTATCTGTTTAGAACAAATATGGATACTCATTTTGGTATTTATTAATATTCGTATCTATACTCGAAGCCACTGAAAAAATATCAATATAAATATGGATATACCAGTGTCTGATCCATTTTCAGCCCTGTCAACTATTAAATATATACCTTACGTGAAAGAAAACAATTGATGCATTCCATTCTATCCCACCCCTTTTGTAACTAAATCTTTTTAGCTATGCATATTTTGGATCCTTGAGTATATTTAAATTTTGCAATATTCAACAAAATAGATATATAATGCGACATTTTTCATTCTTTCTTGTCGACTTCATAATTTTGTTGAGAGACCTAATTTTTATGGTAGTGTAAGCTATCCCATTAAATTTTTTTTATTATCAATACTTCATTAAAGAGAGTGAGTCGTGCCTTTAACAAAGTTTTATTTCTGGGTTCCATTTATTTGCTGGTAAATCATGCGTCTATAGTGGACCAAAGTGATGGATTTTCTGTGTATATATATATATATATGTGTGTGTGTGTGTGTGTAATATTTTGACCATAATATAATTTTTGCCAGGGTTTTACTTAAGCAGGTCTGCCTTGCAACAAAGTTGAACCTTGAGATGTTTCTTTGCTTGACTGAATAACCAAAAACTCTTGCCTTGGCCCATCAAAACTTGCATGCTTTCTCTATCACATCTCCTCCACCAAAGGCCCCAAACCTTTTTCCTCCCTTACCCACCACTAACCACTTACATTGCCTTCAATATTGTCCCCTTTATCCTCAACATCTCCATCATTACAATCCAATTTTTCACCTCTTGGTCATTCTTAGTAATCAGAAAATCGGATATGATTAAGCTAACTTGGGCTTGAGCCAATTTGGGCTCAAGGCCCAAACTATGCTGAAATTATTAAAGCTGTGCCCAATCTTAGGATGGCCAAACCTATTTTAAAATAATTCAAACTTGGGCTCCGCTTTACCGGGCCCGAATCATTTCCAACCCTAGTTCGCATTAAGGGCTCGTTTGGTTCGCAGGAAAAAGAGGGGGAAAAGTGTGGTCAACGGAAAAGTAATGAAATGCCTCTTGTTTGGTTGGAGTTTTCAAAGGAGATAGATGGGAAAGTTGTATTCCCATGGGAATATGATTCCCACATTTCATGGGAAAGTCTTTCCCATGAGAAACATGGGAAAGTTACTTTCCCATGAGGTGGAAATCACTCTTTTTTTATTTTTTCCCAAAAAGACCCTTCAGCATTAAAGAAGCATTAAAGACCTAATTTTTATTAAGGGCATAATAGAAATTATACATAACTTTCCTAGGAAAGTGGATGGTCAACCAAACATAAGTACTTTGGAAATTTGTCACTTTTCCATGGTTAACCAAACATGCCAAAAGTACTTTCCTATGTATCCTCTTCATAGGAATCTGATTCCCAGGAATCATATTTCTAGGAGGGAAAATACTTCCCGCGAACCAAACGAGCCCCAAAGGAAACCACACAACTCTCAACGCAAAGTCTTGATGGAGCTTAGAAGGTACAGGTACTAAACAAGCGGGTAACTCGGGCACCCTTGAATACATTTACATGGTGCCCTTTTGGAGGCTCAGATTTTCGCCCCGAAACCTCCCAGCTCTCACTGGCTTTTCGTCTCTCGCCTTTCCGGCTCTCTCTCTCTTCGCCCTCCGCCTCCTCCTCTCCTCCCCAACCCCCGACCTTCGCTCCCTCCTCCGCCGCCACGCCGTCATCGTCGCCTCTGGCCACTCTGCCAACCCCTTCCTCGCCGCCAAGCTCATCTCCCTCTACGCGGCACTCTGCCGCCCCGACCTTTCTGCTCGTGTCTTCTCGGCCGCCATCCCTTCCAACTCCGGCGACACCTTCCTCTGGAACTCCATCATAAAAGCCCACTTCTCCAATGCCGACTTCCCGCTCGCCTTCCGCGCGTACAGTCAGATGCTTTCCTCCGGCGCTTCCCCGAACGAGTTTACCATCCCCATGGTGGCCTCCGCCTCCGCTGAGCTCCTTGACCTTGGTCTCGGCTCTTCCGTCCATGGCAATGCCACGAAGTTCGGTCTTTTTAATGGGAACTCCGCTGCTGTGGGCTCATCTTTAGTGTATATGTACTCGAAGTGCGGGGTGATTGGAGATGCGTATAGGATGTTCGATGAAATACCAGCGAGGGATGTGGTGGCATGGACTGCGCTTATAATTGGGTGCGTGAGGAATGGCGAGTTTGAGGAGGGATTGGTGTGCCTTAAGAAGATGCATCGGGTTGGTGGAGATGGAGGGGGGAGGCCTAATTCTCGGACCATGGAAGGTGGTTTGCAAGCTTGTGGGAACTTAGGGGCCTTGCCGGAAGGTAAGTGTCTGCACGGGTTTTTGTTTAAAGCTGGAATGGGGTTCTGCCCTTCAGTCAATTCATCACTTCTTTCCATGTATTCCAAGTGTGAAAGCTTGGAAGAAGCTACTATTGTGTTTCAAGAGTTATCAGACAGAGACATTGTCTCTTGGACTGCAATTGTTGGAGTTTATGCCAGGAAAGGTTTCATATTTGGGTGTCTGGAGTTGTTTCAGATGATGCAGGATTTAGGGGTAGAACCTGATGGAGTTTTTATTAGCTGCATGCTTACAGGTTTTGCTAATTCTGGTAACATTAGTGGGGGAAAGGCATTTCATGGAGTTATGTTGAGGAGAAATTTTGTATTGAATACTTTGGTTGGTAATAGTCTACTATCAATGTACTACAAACTTGAGTTATTGGAGTACGCCAAAAAGGCTTTTGATTTGGTAGTTGAACGTGATGCAGAGTCATGGAATTTGATGGTCTTTGGATATGGGAAGATGGGATTGGATGTTAAATGCTTGGATCTTTATAGAGCGATGCAATTTCTCAGATTAGGCTATAATTCTGATCTCAATTGCTTAGTTTCTGTGATTTCTTCCTGTTCCCGGTTAGGGGCATTGCGTTTAGGCCAATCCACACATTGCTGCATGATAAAGTATGCAGTTGATGGAGATGTATCAGTTGCTAATGCACTCATTGGCATGTATGCGAGATGTGGAAAACTTAACCTTGCAAGGACAATATTTGATCACACAAGTAGAGATGTTGTTACATGGAATGCTTTGATTGCAGCTTATGCTCATCTAGGACATTCTAGTGATGCCTTACCACTGTTTGATCAGATGCTTTTGGAAGATGTGAAACCCAATTCTGCAACTTTAGTGAGTATTCTGTCAGCTTGTTCACATATGGCTGCTCTCCACCGTGGAAAATGGATACACAACTACATCAAAGAAATGGGGTTAGAGTCTGATGTCTCTATTTGCACAGCACTGGTGGACATGTATGCTAAATGCGGGCAGCTTGAAATTTCAAGAGCAGTATTTGATTCTATGCCCGAAAGAGATGTTGTTTCTTGGAATGTGATGATCTCAGGGTATGGCATCCATGGATATGCCAAGGAAGCATTAGATGTCTTCAGGGAAATGGAAAAGACGAGTTTGAGGCCTAATGGGGTTACATTTCTTGCAGTCCTATCTACATGCAGTTATGCAGGATTAGTGAAAGAGGGAAAAGAATTGTTTGATGAAATGGGAAAGTATTCTGTTATACCAACACTGAAGCATTTTGCTTGCATCGTGGATCTCCTGGGCCGATCAGGGAATTTATGTGAGGCTGAAGCTATGGTTCTTAATATGCCAATGGAGCCTGATAGTGGAATTTGGGGAGTGCTGCTAGGCGCTTGTAGAATGCACAATAACATGGAGATGGGAGAGCGTATTGCAAGGAGAGCTTTGGAGTCGGACCCTACGAATGATGGATACTACATTCTGCTGTCCAATATGTACAGCTGTGCTGGAAGATGGGAAGAGGTGGAGAAACTGAGGGGTACAATGAACAATAAGGGAGTAAGAAAGAGAGCTGGTTGGAGTGCAGTGGAGCTTGGTTAGGGGATTCACAAGCAAAAGACTCATGCATGGGATGGAATAAGTTGCAGTGCATGATAGAATAAATGATGAAAACCAAAAATCTGCAATTGGACTGAGATCAACTTAGGTACAGGTTAGTCTTCAATGGAAAATCAATATCTATTTTGTATAGATCGTGTACGAATATGGATAATTGAATAGTTGTTAATTTCATTATCAGTTAGCAATTTCATAGAGCATTACTTGGCATAAACATGTTAAACTTTCATGATTTGCATCTGCACTTTCATTTCGATTTTTCCATTTTGTGTGAATTTGGTTGAAGCGACTGCAACATAAACCCATGAATGATATTTATTTGCATTTTTTATTATTTTATATTTAATTAGGTCCTGATCAATTAATGATGACAATTAGTCAAATCAGACTGATTTAGCTTAGATTATAGTAGAAAGTACCACTAATATCGAACATGCCATCAAGTTGAATCATAGAGTCTTAATACAGCCATGGCTAACTCATCATGTTCAAACTAAACCTGCATAAGCCCCATTTGTCATTGTTTTTGGAGGATTAAAAGCCACTTATTAGAAGGTTGGAAGCGCCTTTGGATGATTTTAAGGTGTTTGATAAAAATTTTAAAATAGCTTTTTAGCTTCTCCAAAAGCTGAAAAAGGTCTACTAGGAAAAGATCTAATTTGGACATTTTAGGTAAAAGCTCTACACGCGTTGGGAAGCTTTTTTTTTGGGTGCTTACCTGAGTGACATAGCTTTGGGTCCTAGCAATGAATTTTTTAATAATTAATTTAAAATATTTTTTATTTCCATAATTATTTAAGTTGGTGTTTTTGTCATAGTCATACAATTAAGAATTTTGAATTTATTTATTGTATTATTAAGATTAAAATGTAAAAAATACTTTAAAAATAACCAATAATTCGTAATAAAAGTTTTGATAGCATAACATAACATAACATAATAATTGTATTGTATTGTATTATATTACATTATAATGATTATTATTGTAATATACTGATTAAATTATAATAATATAACATTATCATATTACAACAATATTATACTATTATAACATTTTATTAAATAATAATATCATATTATTATAGTATAATGATATTATTATAATATAATAGTATTATAAAAATTATTATTATATTTTGTTATAAATATAAACTTATTTTTTAATTATATAATGTGGATTAAAATATCATAAATAAGTAATTTATAATTTAAGAATACTTTATATTAGCAATTTTTATGCTACAAAGAGTTAGATAATTAAAATTACTTTGCAAGATCCTTTATTGTCATATTCTAATACTAAAAGTAACTTTTCAGTTTGGTTATTAAACAAATGTTAAAGTTCAAGAGTACTTCCGAAATGTAGTTACAAAATATCAAACAACTTTTTATTAAAAACTCTACTAGCGAAAATTTGCTACCAAAGCTCTATGGACAAATGCTCTACTACCTAGCAATGCCAGACAGAGCCTTGAACTTTCAAACAACATAATTCATTTTGTCATGGTCTAATCTAATGCTTCATGACTCCCAAGCGAAATTTATCTTATATTGTGTCTAGCAAGAAAGACCTAGGCCAACCCATTTTATGTTAACATCCAAACAGTGAGTCATAATTGCTTTTCCAAACAGCTCTAGCTTAAAACAACTAATTGTGATAAGCATGGTCTGCTGTATCGGTCCGGCCTGGGACCGGTACCGGATTAGCGTGGAATCCGGTACCGATAGTTTATTGTAGGAGAACCGGTTCGGACCGGTACGGGACCAGTTCATACCGGTCCGGGGCCGCTACCGGTACACTGACCGGTACCGGTACGGCGGACCTTAGACTGATAAGAATGTTGCTTTTTTAGTAATCTTATTACCGCTATTAGTGCTTTGGAGTATTGTATTCTGGTTGATTTTTCTTTTATGCAAGGATTAGTGGGCAAGATATATTTAGGTAAATTTTTCTTGTCTTAGATCCAGAATATATTCTTTGATTCTCTTATCAGCAAGAAAGCCAAATGCAAATTTCCACTTCTATCAAAAAGTATATTGTTGCCTTTGTTTTGGGCTATTGGGCTACTTTCACTATGGTGTCTAAGAGAGGAAAACATCATAAAGAGCAGTCAATTATATTTACCATTTACAGCTGTATAGGGATGAAATTTGCAACATCATTATTCAGTGCACTTGACCCTGTAATGAAGGAGAGAAGTCAGCAAAGATAAAGAGAGATGCAGGAAACGAAAAAATAATAATACATAGCTCCACTTTTTTTGATACATTTTTGCCACTATTTTGAGATCGATATTTGAAGTGTTTTGCTTTCCTCTGTTTACTGCACTAAATACTCTTTACCTTTCAGGTCAAAGAAGGGAAAAGATAAAGAGGAAATTTGAAAGAAAAATGTTGTTGGAGAAAAGATGAACCACAATTCATGCATATATTCTTCCATCCACAAGACCAACTCAGGTATGCATATATGAGAAGGCTGAGTGAAGGACATAGACAGCAAGAAAGCATTTCCCGCAAAGTAGGTATCGAGGAAGAGAGGTGAGGCCCTGGTTCTGAACCCGACTCTAGGTGTTAAATACCTTCTGATGCTATCATTCAAGTGTTTATGCCTTTAATTCTTGACGGGTTCACAGGAAAAGTCTATCCAAGGCAACAGCCAGGGACTGGTCCTATCAGTTGATGCTAAAGCCTAGACTTAAATGGACATGACAGCTTCACGAGCATCTTGTTGGTGCTGTCTCTCAGCTTTGTGGAGCCTAGAGCAAGTTATGATCAATTTCTTGGTGCACTGAAATTGTTAATTTGCTCCTTATTTCTGAGGTTTTTGATCCTTTACTGCAAGGATCAATGTGAGTAATGGGAGTTCCCAGCCTTGCTCTGTACCTTTTGAAGAGTCATCTTCTCTCTCTCTTTTCTACCTTTAGAATCACATCTCAATAGGAAAATTTTCTGAAATATAAGTACTATATTTTCTCTTATGTTGCAGAAATATAGGCCTGCGAATGACCGAGATACAAGCATGCGTAATGACAAGAAATAAAGGTGAGGTGCTTTAAATGTTTCCAAATTTTCTTTCACAGACAAATGTTCCTCTGCAGCAGACTGCTGAGGCAGCTAATAATGTGAATGTAGAGAATGAAGCCTCCCCACATTGAGGAGGAAAAAACATAACCTCAGTTCAATAATTATGATGAATAAGATCACAAAATGTGTAACTTAATATTTGCTCGCAGTATTAGTGCTGCTTATAAAAAAAGAAATCTCTTTTTTCAGGACCATGTGCACATGCCAATTGAGTTGCAGAACTTATAGGAAAAAATTGAGACGAGGTCATGTGATACTTGAGTCATCTCTTTAAAATAAAGTTTCTCTAATAGAGGAAGTTGATTGGTCCCTCAGGCATGGAGACACTTGAAAATTCCATATGGATGTGCAAGAGCAGTACTTGCAATCGATTTTTAAGGAAGGCACCGGGAGCACTTGCCAGTTATAGTCTGATTTCATTGGTAGTGGAAGCTGTGAGGCCCGCGCTTCTGAGCTGGTCTCTGCAACGGAGTCAGAGTGCTTGAGTTCTTTCTTTTAGAAAGTAGCTTATTCCATATAAGCTGAACATGCTGATTGCTCCACATACAGCTGCTTAGAAACTTTAGAGAGACAGGAGGCAAATGCTCGAAAAAAAGTAATGCAAACTGGAGCATAGCTCTTCTCTTGACAATTGGACCGAATTCTTAATGTACTCAAAATGCAATATCAACAAATGATTCTTCAAACAAAAGGTGAAGCCATCAGGGTACCATTCTCTTGTATATGAAAATTTGTTGGAAAGGGTTAAAAAAAAAGGAATAGCTGATCTCTATACTTGACAATGTATGAGTTTAATTTTTTTAGTTCTGTTAATTGTAAATACAAGTATTCAGTGCGATATCGTTACTTTGATAAAATTGGGTATGATCACCTCCGTTTTTTTGTGATTTAAGATTTGAGGGACTATCTAAAAGATTGTCTAAGTAATGAATTATGAATCAAATACAGGATCCTTGTAGGGGCTCATGTGCATCGCTATGCCTTTAACAAATGCATACTTTTTGGTTATTAGCTATTGCTTTTGATTCTCTTAATGTATAGCTATACTTTATGCATCCGTGTCGAGATTTTTCTAGAGGAGACTCATTGAAAATCATTGTTACATGCACTAAGGTAATATATTTTCATTGTTTGCACTTCTACAACGAAGCATAACATTTAAACTCTAATTTTTATAGTAGCTGCAAGCACAGTTTTGTTGACCCTTGAGAGACCCAAATGCGGACTCAGATGCAGCACCTATTGCCAAAAACCACGTAAAAGGTAATATAACTTTTACGAAGTCCCTATCATCATAATCTATTTCCTATGAGTCAAAATGTTAATTTTTTCCCATTTAGCACAACTAGTGGAGTTTTGAAACCCAACGAATGGATCAATGGTAAGCTCCGACAATGAGAGAAACAAAATCCAATCATCAATGTATCTATTGCACCGATATTATCTTTTTTTTTATTTTCTATGCTGTGTAGCATGGCTCCCTTGCTAGTATACATGAAAGAAGATCCTATAGATACACTATTACACTATATTAGTTTATATATCAAACAAAAGAACAAACAAATATATATGGACATCACATAAATAAGCATGCACATAGCTCACCGAATTTAATCCCAAACCTGACCTTATGAAGGCTTAGTCCTATTTCCCTAAGTTTGGACTTGGCTATTACAAATGTTGATTTTTTTTTTTTTTTTTGTGTATCATATTACAAATGTTGATTGCTGAATGGGCATTTAAGACTGACATGGCTGAAATATTGGCCATAAATTGGTCAACAAAACACGTAGACTGCATGTAGAAGCAAAATAAGGTACGAGCAATTTACTTCTACCCTTTTTTAGTTTAGAATAAATTATTATATATATAATATTGAAAAATATATTTTCAAGTTAAATGGGATAAATAAATTTAAAACAAAAATTATGTATAAAAAGAAATCTATTATTTTTTTTGGAAAAAGTAATTTAATTCAAATACAAAAGTGTTTAACTAGAAAAATAATTATAAATTAAATAACTTCCACTCTCTCTTCCCTCCTGCTTTCAAACCCAGTTACAAAACGTGGCACCGCAGTGCTACCTACCTACCCAGAACTGGAGGCTACAACCACGGCTAGAGGCGTGTCGGCAAGGAAAAGCTGGGAGAAGAAGAACGGAGAGAATAATGGAGTCCGCCGCCAGTCTTCCCACAATCCCCCTCCTCGCCTTCTCCAAGACTCTCAAATTCTCCTCCAAACCCTGCCTCCGCCGCCCCCTCCCGCCGCCTTCTCCCCTTAACCGGCGGAGCTTTTCCGCCGGGAAGGTCAGATGCTTCGGAAACCTCGATCCCCAGAGGTCCAGGGAGCTCTTTTTGATGTCATTTGCTGGATCTTTTCTGCGGAATTATCCTCCCCTGGCGACGGTATCTCGTGGATTGGCATCCCTGTCGAGCTCTGCGGCCTTGTCTGGTGCCAGTGGAGGCGGCGATGGGCTCGGGGGAGGTGGTACCGGCGGCCGCGGCGGCGGAGGATCAAGCGGCGAGGAAAGAGGATTGAAAGTTCTTGCCGGGGAATCCGGTGAGGTCACGTCTTCTGGATCGGATGCCATAATTCTTGATGTTGGAGTAAGCAATTTTCCATTTTTCTGTTTCAAATTCTGATTTTTATGAAAAGTTCACAATTTTAAGTGCCGGTTTGATAATTTCTTCAGGGAATGTCCTGTGGTGGATGTGCTGCGAGCGTGAAACGCATTTTGGAAAGCCAAGTAAGATCTTTTCTCACTTTAATTTTCAAATCCAGTATAAAACTATGGCATTGTTAAATAATAAGCTGTAAATCTCTAGACCGGATATATATTTATGTGATTTCTCTTAAAGCCATCACGTATACCTTATCGCAATGATGCAATAATGAATTCTCCAATCATTCCGAATCATGCCACAAAGTTTATTCCCTCAGTGATATATCACTCGTTTCTGTGATTGGCAACTCCTGTTTATTAATACTTGACCCCATGTCTGACTGCAGCCTCAGGTGTCCGCAGCAAGTGTCAACCTTGCTACCGAGACCGCAATTGTTTGGGCTGTACCTGAAGTTAAGGCTACAGAGAACTGGAAACAGCAATTGGGAGAAAAACTTGCAGGTCACTTGACAACTTCTGGATTTAAGTCCAACCTTCGAGGTAATCCTTTTTATGAAATATGGTAATCTTTTATGTCCTCTGGTAGCGGACTAGCTGTGGGAGAGTGGTTTCATGGATATGCTTTGTGACCACCAACTTTATATGTGTACACGAAGCATGTTGGTTCAAGATGCAAAGTGAAATGTCTTGATAATTGCTCATGGAAGAAAAAGATTTTGAAGCATAATTATCCTGTCAAAAGTAAATTTATAAGGTAATAATTTCAAGTCTTGTGTTAGCAGGATAACTAGTTATAAGACTGGTCAGTTTACTCCTCAAATAGCTTGATTGACGAACTATAAGGCGCCAATTTGACAAGGCAAAAAAGCAATAAATCTACCTTAGTTTACCAAGTAATTTGCTAAACCAAGCTTGCTAGGATGTGCTGTGGTTTTTTCAACCTGTATGTAGTCATAATTGGTGAAACAAGCATGGTGCTTGTCATATGGAACTTGAAATTTGGACACTTCTTCTGTCTCGAAAGTTGAAATGTACCATATACTCCGAATCACTTTATACTTACACATATGTGTTGTGACCACAGTCTAGTCCAGTGACCAGGTAATATGTTATACAAGATATTAAATATCATTTTCAAAGTGCTAATGTTCAGTTCATTATATTGTGGTTCTTTATGAATCTTGGTTTCTAACAGATACTTCAAAAGAGGACTTGTATAGAGTGTTTGAAAAGAAGATGGATGAAAAGCTTCAACGTTTGAAAGAAAGTGGTATGCTTTTTTTTATTATTATTATTTTGAACTTGCTTCCAAAAGCAGTCAACCAGAGCACCAAATTTTGCTCTTAGTATGTTGTCATTGATTGATATTATAATTGTCAGATCATTCCAAACTCTAAAGCTTTTCTACTTTAAAGTGAAATTTATTTCAATGCAAAACTGATTCCTCTTTTGACTAACTATAAGTGCATCTATATTTTCTTGTTCTTCTCAGGTCAAGAGCTTGTTGTCTCGTGGGCATTATGTGCTGTATGCCTTTTGGGACACATTGCTCATTTTTTTGGAGCTAATGCCTCCTCGTGGTTGCATACATTCCATTCGACTGGATTTCATCTGTCGCTCTCATTAATGACATTTGTTGGCCCAGGCCGCAAACTTATTTTTGATGGATTGAAGAGTTTGCTCAAGGGATCTCCAAACATGAATACTTTAGTTGGTTTAGGTGCTTTATCATCATTTTTGGTCAGTTCCATAGCAGCTTTCATGCCCAAGCTGGTAAGTAACAATTACCTTGAAGTGTTTTAGTTCATGATGCCGCACAACTTTGCTCAGGATAGAACATATGCCGTATTATCAATCTTATCTTATTTTGCTCTTTATGCAGTTGGTAATTGTGCTATGAAAAGGAACATATATTAGTTAATCATACTAATCAATAAGCAAGCTAATTGATCACACTGTGATACATAGGCTGTAAAGAAGTTGCTTATCATGCTGTCATTCACAAAGCATACACAAGAAACTTTACCATGATCCCACATTAGAGAAGTGTTAAAACATTTAACATATAGGTGGAGACAAACCATCATGCCATATCCTGACCAAAATGAGAATGATACATGATACTTCAATATTGACATCATATGTGAGCTAATATGTCAAATATATCCCATTTAAAGCACTCTAGTTTCCCAACATCTTACTGTTTTCCTTTTCAACCACCTTGCTAATAGTTCATGAATAAATTTGGTAATTGTTATTTAACCGGTTGGTTGATCTATAGTCCTTAATTGATTGTTTCCTTAGAGGAAACATAGTGGAAGTAAGTAGAGTTGATTCTCTCTTATGAGACCTCATTATGAAAAGCCTATTTCTATTCCCGTCACCTCTGTGAGAACTCATTTTTGAGAAGGCACTTTTTATTTCCCTTATATCCTCCACAAAATGTCCTAATTCTAACAGCAAAAAGAAAGGATGCACTTGGAGAACTCAGCTTTTTTATCTTTCACCTTGAATGCTACCTCTTTAACTAAATGGAGCATCTCCATCTTCTCTCTTCCTAACCCATTTGTCACCTAAAATGCTGATTAATGCAGATTATAAGCTTCACTTTTATTTCCTTTAGCAGCACAAAGATTATAACCAAATTTCAATTTTCTTAGAAAACCTTGTTTTGTTCATCTTTCTATGTCCATGTTACTCTCAATTATAACTCCATTTTGGAACATTAACCACGCCAGGGAAAAACTTGATCTTCTTATCTTCCTATGTTAGGTAAGATTACCCAAGGCCTTTGTCTTTGTTCCAATTTTTCTCATGCTTGAGCCACTCTTTGCTGCCACTAAATAAAGTATCTTATCTTGTTCTACCTTCCCAAGAAGATCTTTGCTTCATCATATTAAAGCTCAATAAGCTTTGTATCCTCGATATTCCAATAGAAGTTTAGGCTGAACTATTGAAATGCCTCCTTCCACAATCTCAAGATAATATTTAAAATAGTAGTTTTTCTCTTGATTGACATCCAGCTCTCTACAGATCTATCCCTCATCTTTGGATGGTCTCAGAACAAATCAGGTTTGTGCTTCAGCTCCCTTGAGAAAAATCCAGCACAATAGAAAATGGTTGCCTAAGTAAACCTCTAATGTTAATAAACACATAGTGTACCTATTGGTAGAGGATAGAAAACCATCAATCTAGATATGGAAGGTTCTCCTTTGGATTTACTGCTAATAAAGACTAGAACAAATCATGGAAAGATATTCAAAGTCATTCCTTCTGACAGAATACGAAAATCACCTAGACTCCTGTTCCATATTATTTTTTCTGTGCCCAACATACGATCCTCATCTTGCTACTATATAATGCGAAAGGATTCATGTCTGGCCAGAGCATGGGCAGATGTGGAGTGTTCCACAAGAAATAAAACACCTAGGTTCATGGACTGTGCATGTCTTGCACATTTTTGCGGACACTCCTATTTATGACAAATAAACCCCCTTGCTTCACCTTTTATTCCCTTCTAGGGTGAGATAAATACATGCACCAGTCTAGAGGAAATGTTTGTGTGCTTATCAAGTCGCATAAATAGAAGAAAAATCTGTAATTGTGTGACATTGCAGCTTTTGATGCTTCTCTCTCATGTCCATTGTACATGCCAAACACATATATTTAACTAGATAAAGCATGAGCTTCATAAGCTAAATATCATATCTAAAAATTTTCAGTTATTTAATTAGGTACAAGCATGTGTTTCTACTTTGTATCACACTTTCTATATTATCATGCAACCACACCTGCTAAAGTCAATCTACTTATTTTCTTGATATAGTGGTTTTCTTAAATGTCTGTGAATGGATGATTTGACACACCCCCTTCATCTTAATTGGTTTTCTGCTTGTGCAAACTAATATTGCGATTGGCTTGTGAATTACAACTGATATCTTTTGCCAACACCATATGACATTTATGCAGGGATGGAAGACATTTTTTGAGGAACCAATAATGCTAATAGCATTTGTCCTTTTAGGGAAGAATCTTGAACAGAGAGCGAAGCTAAAAGCTACCAGTGACATGAGTGGACTTCTGAATATTCTCCCAACAAAGGCTCGCCTCATGGTTGACAGTGATGCTGAACAGCTGTCTTCAGTTGTTGAGGTTCCTTGTAGAAACCTTACCATTGGAGACCGTATTGTTGTTCTTCCGGGGGTAAGTAAATGAGTTTTTCATTTCCTTGCTCATTATATATGTTTTTGCAAGATACATATTTTGAGATGTGAAATTTTGGATGAAAGTAGAATGAGATTATGCAATTCTTCATACAATAGTGGCCAGACATGAGTTGAAGGTGAATTAGAATAACTAAAACAATCCAGGCAGAATAAGACTTAGTTATATTGAATCAGATGTTCAACATTATCTGTCCATGTCTCTTCAGTTCACCAACTATGATCTTTTTTTCCTTCTTTTCTAATTCTGGACTTCTTTGCAGTACTATTTCTGTATCTGTCTGTCATTTTATTAACTAAGTCATTGCTTATCTCAATCTGATTCAAACTACATTTACATTATCTATTCATTCTTAGTCACTTTTGAACCATTTAGGACCGTGTTCCAGCAGATGGAATTGTGAAAGCTGGAAGGAGCACGGTTGATGAATCGAGTTTCACTGGGGAGCCCTTGCCAGTGACGAAGCTACCTGGGGTATACCTTTTTTCTTCTCTCATTTGATTAATTACTATGGCATATAGTTTATGTAGGTGCATTGTTTAATTCTTACTTTTTTTTTTGATGTGCTTAATCTTGCACCATCATTTTCTATTCCTTTTTTATTGTGGCACTAGCTTTCAAGTTTCAACTGATGCAGGATTTTTCTATCCCAGGCTGAAGTGACAGCAGGAAGCATTAACTTGAATGGTACACTTACTGTTGAAGTTAGAAGACCAGGTGGTGAAACAGTTATGGGAGACATAGTTCGCTTGGTAGAAGAAGCGCAGACGAGGGAAGCCCCTGTGCAACGTCTGGCTGACAAGGTTTGTATAACTTCTGGTTTTTATATCACTTTCCATCTAAGCCAAGAATATCATATGCAACTGCTTTCCAGAAATACCAAATCATATCTAGGAAACACTAGTACTGTTTATTCGTTGTTTTAACTTTTACATGAGAATGTGTTTAAAGATCGTTAACTTTCTGGATAAAGTAATAAATATTCCATTAACTAAACAATGGATTATTAATGCAGGATATGTGTCTCCTGTACATCAAAATTGGAGATGTTAATAGCCTTTATATGCTTGCAAGTTTCGCTATCTTTTGCCATAAAACTCTATATTTTTTGATATATATTGACATAACCCTCCTTTTTGATACGTGGCACTTCTAACAACGGCATCCATTTTACTGCCACTTGAAGTAGGCAGTCAATTAACCAAAATTAAAATAGCCATGCACTTAAAAGGTAGTCAACTCTCTAATTGTCAGTGGCATGACAATCCATTGAGGGAACAAGTGCCGTTTGTTAGGAATTAGAACCAGATGAAGCTGACAAAACCTTGTGAGGATCATAAGGTAGTCAGGCAGTCTATTCTAGACATGCTATTATGGTATTATGGTACTCAAGAAATTTAGATACAGCAAATAACTTAGAAGTTAATAGATATGGCTTATGTGAACTATATGAAAATCCTTCTGTGGGCTTCCCTTCCTTGGGGTTTTCAGAGTCGCTACTACCTATCTTGAGGTAGCTAGGAACAAGGCTTATGGACGTACCTGGATCGCCGCTTCTATGAGGAGGTCTTCAAGGGAAGAGAGTTTTGCATGCTAGTAAGCAAAAAGAAAAGAGAAAAGGGGGGAGAAAGAGGGAGGGAGGAAGAAAGGAAATATAGGGGGCCAATACTTCTTGATGCTCCTTCTTCTTGGTGAGTTGCTTGTGGAAGGCTAGGTTTAAGGTTCATGGATGTAGAAGAGGGTGATAGAAGAGGAAAGGGCTACGGTTTAGTGGATTCAAATGGTAGAGGTTCCCTAAGGATTTTTCTAATTTTTGTAATTTTCAAGGGATTTTTCATATGAATTTTGGGAGATGAGAAGTGGTAATTATAGCGGACGATGAGGGACTCTATGTCTAGGACTGAATGCCAGAAGTGATTTCCCTAAATCTAATAGCTAGGATAAGGGAGATTAAATGGCTTCTTCCAATCGGCCATAGGCTTAAAGAATATTTGATAAGGCGGCATGAATCAAGGATTGAGTTTATTTCCATCTTGAAGCACCTGGAAAAGTCACTTAGAAATCTAACATTTAAAAACCTATTTCTGGCAAAAGGTATAATGTTCAATTTGATAGAGATATCTGGCGAATAGAGTCAAAATCTAAAGATCTATCGCCTGTAGATCTTATCTGAAAAAAACCACCATTTGAGGAGGTCACAATTGAAGATCCACTTTCTAATAAATCTAAAGCTTGACATTGTATCTTGAATTATGATTATAAAAATAATGGATTAATAAATATAATCACTTTTAGTGTCCATCGAACCGGTACCGGTGGCCTTCGGACCAATTCAGACTGGTTCGAACTGGTACCGAACCAGCTACAGCGCGCGCGCGCGAAAATGCCATAGTGTGCTACAGTGGCACTAAATGCTACTGTAATAATACTATAGCAACACTGTAGCTGCACTGCAGTTGCACTGTAATGATACTGTAGCTTTACTATAATGATACTGTAGCTGCACTGTAATTGTTACAGTAACATTTAATGCCACTGTAGACCGGACTCGGTGCCGGTTCGCATTGAATCCTGGTCGAACCGGACGGAACCGGTCCGATTCGGCCTTGTATCGGTGCGAATCGGTCCGGTTTGCAACGGTACGCTCTCCGTATTGCTAGGGTCGGAACCGTTTTTCACCGCTGTACCGGACCTATCTGATCCCTGACCGGTCCGGTACGGGCTGGTTCAGCATACCATGATCACTTCATATAAGCCAATGATTTTATTCATGTTTTCCTCGACAGTTGCTAAAAACCTAATGTTGATCTACCTCCTGACTTCCCTAAACCTTTTCTATAGATGGCCGTGCAATTGTAGATTTCAGAAAGTGTCGGTTTCACTACTCTTTTTTATGGGTAGCCCCAGCTTCTTCGATGCTTGTGTTTCAAGTCCTTCAAAGATTGAAATAGGTCTCGGTACTTTCCTCTTGGATTTTGATGGCTGCATTGCGAAGGTTCTAGCACTGACTTTTCTGAGTCTCAGCTTGATCTAAACTCTTGCTTGGAAATTGAGCTGATCAATTAGAAGCTACATGTCTAGTGATCAAAATATGCTAGGGAAATTGCAACCATCTGATAGTTCAATTGCGATTGGAATTACTCATATGTTACATAATAGGGATCTAATGCTAGGATTTAGGCATTGTCTTTGTGATCTCACAGATCAAGGTAGTTTTCCGGAGGCATTTTATATAAACAGAGGTTTAAAGTTTTGGGTGTTTCCCTCCTGATTTTTGGATTTTATTTTTATTTAGGCTATGTTTGGATGATAAAATAAAGATGGATAAGCTAGTTAGTTTGTCTAATTCCATCCAAACACCAACAAATGGGGTATGGAATTGCTTATACTTTGTCCGCTGGCATGATCAATTTGTTGGGAGGGTGTCGAATTGTTCTCCACCATCCTCATCCCTCCTAATAACCATTTTGCCCCTTTATCTCCTTTGATCCCACTTGCCTTATTAATTTTTTAATATTTAAATAATAAATAATAATATTACTAATAATATAAATAATAAATAATAAAGCAAGATCTTCTACTGGAAATGAAGCTGTCTTCTACGGGAGAAACTTCGTCGGATAGGCCGGAGTGAGGGAGCCCAGTAATATATATATATTATAAATTAATATATTTATTATTATATATATATTAAATTAACCGCGTTCAGCCGTGATCTATATGCCAAGAAGCTAGTAATATGCTGTGGGGTAGCTCTTACTCCTCATCTTCATTCTACTAATTCTTCTCGGTGTAATAGACAAAGGTGTAGGCTTGACATCTCCCACCAAATCGATGACCCAACGGGGTGGTGTCCCAACGCGATCGACCGATACTGGCTCCATACGGATACATCAAATGTGTGGAAAACAATCTCTTCTCCCGAAGAGAATTTAGGAATTATGAATCCTGTTGGGGAAGGATCAGGGGAGGGTTTCCCCTCCCCCGAACCCCCTCCCCTTCCAAGGGTTAGGGAACCCGAACCACGTAACCTTAGGTTATTGTTACGAATAGATAATATCAGCATTATTAATTTCTATTAGTATTAATAATTACTAGCAATATTAAATTATTGATATTTTTAATTATGATCGAGTAAAAAGATGTTATTAGAACAATATTATTTTTATATTTAAATAATGACAGTAAAATAATATTCAATAATATATTTAAATAATAATATTAAAATAATATTAATAATTACCTCATCATATTTATCCATTTTTTGCAAATGGTGGATGACAACTTTGTCCAAATAAAAAATATCACTTATCCCCTTAACTTATTTCCACATACTTATCCGTCGAACAAGATGCACAAGACTCTTATTCGATAGAATAGTCTTCTATTCCTCCCAACCTATCTGAATAACTTTTTCTTATTCCGTGAAAATTTATTTGGCAACCAATGCAACCATTGTTTGCTATCTTATTGAATCTTAGACATGGTTTGCCGTACCGGTCGGTACGGGTCGGTACCGGCCGGTACATACCGGTACCGGACCCTACCGGTACGGTACAGCTACATATTTCGGTACCGAACCGTACCGACCCGGCTCCAAATTTATTTTTGGCTTTTAGCCCCATCGGTACAGTACCGGTTCGGCTCGGTTTGGTTTACCGGTACCGATGCCCACCGGTACGTCGGTACAGTCGGTACCGCGTACCTTTCTTAGAGAACTCTTATACCTATCTCTTAGAATTAGATTGCGTAACCTATATCTTTCTAGTTAGGGTTTCATTAGAGTCTAAATTTTTCTATTTTTTTCAAGTCTTTGGTTACGGTTTGAAAGGCTTGAATGCAAGGTTCGCCGTCTCGGTACCGGACTCTGTACTGGTGCCACACTAGCACAGTGTCTGTACCATGGTATATTGAACCGGCCGGTTCAGCATGTACTGGTCCGGCCCCTGACCGGTATGGTACGGTGGTGAAAAATAGTTCTAGCCCCTCTGGGGCCGGAACCGATCGGTACAGAGGTGTACCGATGCGAACCGGACCGATCCCACTGGTACACGCAGTACGCACGCTGGGTAGCATGCAAAAGCACGCCCGCGCGACTGTAGGCAACAGACCGGTTCGATACTGATCCAAACCAGCCCAAACCAGTACCGTACTGGTCCGGTAGGCAACCAGTACGCCTACGGGTACCGGTACGGCATACCTTGGTCTGTATGGTACGATATGCATTTTTTTGGCGTACGGAGTGTCGGTATGCCATCCGTATGGGGTACCGGTACAGTACGCCCCATACCGTCCGATTCGGGCTGGTACGACATACCGTGCTTGGATGTGTTTTAGATGGTCTGTAGCAAGATTTGTCGGATTGGTACTGGAGGATGTACTGGTTGGTGATCGTTCGGCATGGTTCGGAGTTTGTATCATGCCGTTTGGGGCATATGAAAACAGGAAGAGCCGAAGAGAAGGGGGAGAGGGAGGAGAGAGAGGAAAAGTGTGAGTGAGAGGGCGGAGAAGGGAGGGAGAGGGCTTGAATAGCCGTCCTTGATGTTGGGGGGGGGGGTGGAGGAGAGGGAGGGAGAGGGAGAGGGAGAGAGGAAGGGAGGGAGACGGGGACTTAACTGGCCAGCTAGGGACAATGATAGAGGGGATTAGGGTTTTGAAGGGGGCGGAGCGAATGAAGTGGGTAGTGAATCGAAGGGGACATTCAATCGAAAGAGCGGGACGAACGATCCGGCGGGTGGGACGAATGATCTGACAAGTGACATGAGCGATAGAGCTTTGAAAGAATCGATTAATGGTGGAATTGGGAAGGGGGAGGGAGCGAGAGGTCCTCGGAGGGCATCGTGCCGGGGGGGGGGGGGTTGCGTTTCGGATCCTTTAAACGTACCGAACTGATCTAATTGCCCGAATCGCTCTAGTTCTTGACCGGTTAGGTTTGATATTGCCCGAAATGCCCAGTTCGGGTCGATTTGGCCAATCCTTGTCTGTAGAATCGATTAACTTATTTGTGATGAAATGAGGAAAAATATGAGGGTGTAACTGTAACTTTTGTTGACTCCAAAATTTGGATGGCAATAGAGTTTTGTTCAAAATTTATGCAATTTTTCTTCTTCTTCTTTTTCAGAGATAAAAATTCTTTGGATCATAATTTTGTTCCCTGTGGAGATTTTCTGCTCAGCTGAACTATTTCAGGTTTCATTTTAATTTTAAGATTTCAAATTTATCTCGTATCTGTACCAATTATTCTTTATCCTGTTTTAGGAAGGCTGTCACCATTTAGAAAATTGCCAAGGGTGTCAATTCTTCATTTCCACCTGTGCATTACTTACAATTACGATCACACTAGAAAATATGTACAAACATGTGAATTTCCAATGAGCAGAAAACTCCTCTTTTGACAATTGACATGGTATTAAAAGTAAGTTGAAAATAATTAATATCTCAAATTACCAGTCCTGACAATAATATAAGCTCTAACCTAGACATTCAGTTAGGTGGTTAGATGATGCTTCATATATCTATACAATGTATTAAGCAATAATTATCCTCCGATAACTAGTAAATAAATATACAAGAGCACCTGGCAACCAGTGGAAAAGCTGAACCCAGAAATCCACTGCTATATATTATTCAACTTCTAAAGTTCTACATGTAATGGTCTGGACCTAGATATACCCTACCCTTGATTTTTTGGAGACGGTTGTGGAGGTGCTACATGCATTTATGCTTACTTCAGACAATGTTATTGGATCCTTCAACGACAATCATCAGACATGGGTCAAAATGGCTTGATTTATCAATATTTGATGTTGGATAATTGACTAGTATCTGGTAAGCTTTTCTATTGTTGGAGAGTATCTCTAAATTGAAGTCGCAAGCCATGCATCTTATGGAATTAGCTAATATCTAGCTAGCTACTAATAATGATATTTTAGTTAAACTCTTATGAGATTATATTAACAAAATTCATGCAATTTAATCTTGTTAACTTATGATTTTTTTATGTTGTATTCTTCATGGAACTTGAGACTTTTTTTCATGATCGATATGTACTTATATCTCACTTGTCCAATGTTTCTTTCTTTCCCTTCTAAAGTATAAAAACAGAATTTTCTAATGATTTAGCATTATGTAATGTTACATTTTCTTTTCCCATGCTCATTGTCTTACTAAACTCCAAAAGCTGGCCTCTCCCGTTTGTTGCTCTGATAGTTGCATCAGATAGACTCTATGCTCTACTGCAGCACATAAATAAGTTGTGGGTTGTGACAACAGGTAGCTGGGCATTTTACATATGGAGTCATGGCATTCTCTGCTGCTACGTTTATGTTCTGGAATTTGTTTGGTTCACAACTGGTGCCAGCAGCTATTCATCAAGGAAGTCCACTTTCTCTGGCTTTGCATCTTTCCTGTAGTGTTCTGGTATGATTCCTCTACATCTATAATCTTTAGCAGATTTATAAACAATTCATCAAGGCCTCCTCATGTTAGTTACTTATTCCCCTGATAATTACCTTATGGGTATTTCTAAGTTCTTGAGAAACTGCTCAGTCACATTTCTCATGTATTCTGCTTGGACTTGATCAGTAGACATGCATACTATGAGAAAATGCAAGTCTTTCATTAGGTTTTGTAGCATACACAACATGTGAAAAAGCTGCACGATGGTTTTTTCAACAGATCCCCCCACCAACATAGACATAAAAAAGAAAAAGAATAAAGAATATGTTGTATGAAAAGGGTATTAGAAAAGTTTAGAAGGGCAAGATAGGTAAAATATTCTTTATTAGGAAAGGCTTAGATTTTTTTCAAAAAATTCTGTTTGCTATTACTATTTCACTTTCCTCCTCTGTTAAGTGGGTAGTAGTAATTGGTGCTAGTTATTTAAATTAAATATGATAGAAATGGAGGAAACAATAACAGAATTCTACTTCTGTTCAGCAAAATAAAGAGGCTTAAATACTTCTAATAGAATATTTCTTTATTTTTTAGAATAAAATGAGATGGCATAGGTTGAGGGCTGAGCTCTCCATATTCTTTCTCCTAGCTGAACTTCCACATGAACATATGTGTAATCGAATGGCTGATCTGTGGTGGTTGGCCACCGGTCCAGTTTGGTACACCTTGAACCACCCTGTTCAGCGATGTATGGAACATACACATTTACGAAGGTTTTATTTATGTTTGCATGAGTGTCAAACATGATTCTGTCGCAAATATTAATGTCTTGCTTAGGATATTCTCTTCCTGTTGTTATCACTAGTCTAATATGCTCAGAATGGTGCAGGTTGTTGCATGTCCATGCGCACTTGGGCTGGCCACTCCTACTGCTGTGCTGGTACAGCTAAAGATCATATTCATTTTCTTTTCTCTATGAACCTTTCCTCCCATAACTCTAATTGATCTTCAAGTTCTGTTGACCTAATCTGTTATTCAGGTTGGAACCTCATTAGGAGCAACCAGAGGGCTGCTTTTACGTGGTGGAAATGTCTTAGAAAAATTTGCAGAAGTTGATACAGTGGTATTTGACAAAACAGGGACTTTAACAACTGGAAAGCCTGTGGTGACCAAAATTTTAGCCTCTCAACATGACGGAGATTGGGATTCAAAGTAAGTTACAAAGGAATTACTATTGTCAAATCTTTGGAATGATGTACTATTTTGTACGCATGTTTTAGATCTTCCACGAAACAGAATTCCTATTTTATAGTTCTTCTCCAGAACAGATTATAACTTCATTTAAGCATCATAACACTATCAACCACTGGCATCAGCAGGCCATTTTCTTTCATTAACAAGAAAGTATCATGTGCACTGTACTTAATGGTTGTCATGATGAGAACTATTTCTGTTCTGGCATAAGTATTCCAGTGACATAGTTCTACATAAAGAAAAATGATAATTACCTGTTTATTGATAGAACTATTAAAACTAAAGTAAGAAATGCTATACTGTATAAAACCCATGATGCACTTGCTTATGTCTCAAAACATCTTTTGTCTCGAAGCATCTACCAGTGTTATCTCCATTGCTAGAGAAGTCTACTTCCATTGTACCAATTCTATCACATAGCCCTATTGTTCTGCGAAAAATACTGTTTAATCACAGTGCAGATACTCTGTGTATTAAATATGTTGAACTAGTACTGCTAGTAATTCTTAGACATAAAACATAAATGGCTCCATTTTTATAAGGAACAAATAACAGTTTATGCATTCATTGTTGAAGGTAGAAAGCAGGGTGCATTGTGTCCTGTCCTGTCCTTATGACTACCTACTTAACATAATTCTTAGTCCTAGTAAAGTTATGGGTGTTAGATACATTCTGACCCTTCTACGTACTACAAAATATGGAACCAATTTTTCTTGGATTCTTCAAAATAGAAAATCCTAATTTGCTAATTATGACCCTAAAAGATTTACAAATTAAATCTCCAAAGATCTTGCTGCTGCTGCTGCTGCAGGTAGTGGCGGCGGCGGCTAGAACATTATTACTCTAAGGATAAGAAAAAATGTGAAGTGTAGCTACTGGCTTGTTGAATTTATGTATTTATGGAATCATGTCTATGATATATGTTTTCTTTTGTGTGTTTACAATCATCTTTTTGTCATAATTCATAAAAATATTTAAAAAATTATGCAATTTGTCTCTTGGTCTAGACTATATCTTATTTGTAAGAAAAACAGCAGGCCTTAAGTTTTCTTTGAATAGTTATATGAACTCAATGCTAGACACCTAAATGCATTCATGTGCATCCAGAATCACAGATTCACAATGTTTGCTGAGTCTTGTATTTGGGGTTTGAAGAATCAGATATACTTCATCGTGTCTAATACTGAGACTTAAGTTTATGCGAGTACAGTCTCATTATTGCTGCATGTGTCTAGCACTCCATAGAAAATCATTTTTGTAGGATCTATTTCTTTTATCTTGTTCCATCTTGTGGAGGACCACATCACTTTTAAGACATGATATTTTAAACCTTGCCTACTGTGGACCAGAAATGAATTGTGTATTAATTTAAACTAAAAAAATCCAAGTTATATTTATTGGTTAACTGTTAACCTAATGTCTACTGCTCTTTGTCTTGGGGCTTAAATATTTGTAGGTTGTAAGCAGACTTCTATGCATCAGATAGAACAATAAATCTTTTCAAATTATATAGCTACAAGTTAATATCCTAAACCTTCATTTTTTTGAATTTACATAACTGACCTTGAAAAAGCTTTTTTACTAGTTTGTATTTAGAGCTTTTAGTGATAAATCTTCATCTTTATGTGTAGGAATAGTTTAGATTATAAATGGACAGAAGTTGATATTTTGAGGTTAGCTGCTGGAGTCGAATCAAACACAAACCATCCAGTTGGTAAATCTATTGTCGAAGCTGCTTCTGCTGCTAGTTGCCTTAATGTGAAGGTGATTGTGCTCTAGCCTGAAATACATATTTTTCCGTTTTCTCTGTTTTTGCGTACTTTGTCTGAGGCCATGAAGATATCATCTCTTTAGGATAAGACAACTATCGGACCTCTGTTTTCCCACTTTTTACTGTTTTCCTTGTTTCTTTTTCTTTTTTCCCTTTTCTTTTCTTCTCTTGGTTATGTGGTTGGTAGTTAAGCTGACCCCAGATAGCAGGGACAATGTTTAGTAGTTATGGTTATAGTTATATAGATGATAGTTCTGAGCATTCTGTAAAACCCTATAGTTATGATGAATAATCGTCTCACATTTTTCATTTATCACAAGGGTTAGGTTATTTCATTCTATCTTTGCTTTCAGAATGCAATTGGTGATCAAATTGGAATAGCACCAGAATTAGCTTTAGTGGCAGCAATTTTTCATAAGGGCAATGTTGATGGTTATTGTTACAGATGGAAAATGCTGATAGTAAGTATAGACAAAATCATGAGCATCACGTGTTGAAGTGACCAAATTTGCTTATGCTAATCCAAAGACATCCCCTGAAAGTTGACATGCCACTATGATGATTGAAAATAGATCTTACAAAGTTATTGTTTTAAATACAAAGAACATGGACCTAAAATGGCAGAGTGACAAAAAACATGTGACAATGAGAAAATTGGTGACATTGACATGGCTTATGCAGAAAGCTGTATTTTTGTTTCACATATAACATGCTCAAGACATAGCGAGTAGATCTTTTTCTGGTGTGGCTATTATAAGCCACTTGTTTGATGTATGCTCCTACATCTAGCTTAATTAATAGTGGATCATGAGTGAGGAAAATAAATATTAGAAGGTCTTAACCATAGTGATCAAGTCTTATCCGAACAATTTGGGACCAGCTTGGAAGTAAATAGTAAGAAAATTATGCAAGGATATGTCAGAATGACTTGAGGTGCATTGAGATAATATTTTACAGTATTTAATGTGCAATTTCTTGTTTTCTGCTCCAAACTGGGGCTTAAGACCTCTTATACTTCATCATACATAACAAATAGGATTGCATATAACTATGAGGCTTACATCTAAAACTACATTTTTGAGTAAATAGACCACTCTTGATCATCTCCTTATGGATGATGTTTTCAAGTAAATCACCAAAGAAAGGGGTATATTTATCAATTCGGACACATGCATGCACGCACTGTGACACTAACATGTGTATGTTGTGCACAAACACATCATTGTGAATAAATAATAGCTTATTAATCAATTAAATACCTCCAACAAGCCTGCCGAGACAGGGTCTTCCTTCCTTTTGTTATCTATATAAAAAAAATCTCCAGTCCCATTGTTTCTCTCCTGTCCAAGGGATAAAAACCCCTGTCAACCTCTCATGGGTGGTAGGTTGCAGTAATTTCCTATAGCCTGCACCTTAGGCTAACTTGGTGAATGACCTTTATTTGTGTAGCCTAGATCTAATGCTGTTACCAATCTTATGTAATATCTTATCTTCTTTTGTTGTGTAGAAGAAGCCTCTACTAATGAGCTATACATCGGATCCCTAATCCCCTAACCACATTGTAGTTTGTATCTGAAGAACACAGGTCTCTTGGTACAACCTCCAGAGACTTTGCCAGCTTGGTCTGCTGGCACTTTCATCCTTTGTTATATCAAGATATGCTTGTTTACCTGACTTGCTGAATCCGGATAATATACGAAATTGCGGTATAAGAAAGAAACAAAGCATCAAATTTTCACCTGACCTACGAATCTTAAAATACCAGATATCTTTATTTTCTTGTCATATTTAGAGATGAAATAATTGGAAAAAATAACTACATTTGTTATGAAAACTGCTAAAGTAATATTGTGGTTCATATATAAAATTAGATTTCTCTTTACTACCCTACTTTGTTATTGATGGTTCCACTGAAATTGTAATATAACACTTGCCTTAGTGCTTTTGAAACTTCTTAGATTCCCTAAATATGAAAACATGATCAGGAGAATACAACCTTATCCAGCTAGTATTAAAATGTCAATGTCCGATACATTGCATACAAGTTCTTGACTTTTGAAGGAGATTGGATATTTAATGTATCCACAGCATATATGGACCAGCACTCAGAAGCAAGAATTCTAACATTTGGTACCAAACCTATTGCTGAAAATAAATATGTGCCTATGGTTTTGCTCATGGCCATCCTAGAATAATTTGTTTGAGCATTTTGCATGTTGTAGATCTCAAGCTAGCACATTCACCATAGTCAATTTTTGTTTGATGGACTCTTGTTGTGTCTCTTCGTCTGGACATGATATAAGAAGAGGAGTGCAAAAATATACTACACATATTGGAAAAAGAGGAGTGTTCTTATCCAATTCTCTCATGTGGCATCCTCTTAAGGTCTTACCGGAAGTTGTCCCCTGCACAGATAACTTGCATGATATATGGGCAGGATTTGTTCATCTATCAATATTAATTTCCAGCTGTTTCTAGGGTGTCCATGTTTTGTCTCTCAGTTTGTCCACTATTGCAATCTAGAGTTTTCTATGTTTGTGTTTTGTCTCTCCAATTGTCTGTGTTTCTAGGGCATCTATGTACCACTGGAGGCAAAGGAGATGGGTTTTGATAGGTAAAAGACTATTTGTATCTGAGCTTCTGATAAGATACCCTCTCATATGCCATGGTGCAGCATGACAAGTTGGAGCATAAGAGTTTTATTCTAAAGGCAAACTAAACTGCTTTCATTTTGACCAAATGAATGAAATTGCCTTCATTAAAGAAAAAAAAAACAGATTAAAACACTGACTAATGATGATCTATAGCGAGTAGTTCATGTGTTAATCACAATACTACATTATCAGAGCAATGTTCAAAAGTTCAAATCATGTTAGAAATAACACTTGTTTGGCAATCTAAAGTTCTAAACTCTTCAACCGACTAGCTCTTCTTGGATCATGGTCTGACTCATGCATATCATGAAGATCGAACAAGTTAATTTTTTTTTGAAAAATGACTGTTTTGCAGCTTTGCTAACTTTTATCGACCATCTGAAAATAGTATATTATCTAAACTCTTGTTGACTATGTAAGAGATAACGATCCGAAGGCACAACAAAAACACACACATGATTCTTTGGGCAACAAACATCTGCATCTTCAGCATTGCTACACACACAATATGTATGGTTCGTGCTTCATTCAATTTTGTGATCTTTGATCATTCTTGTGAGCATCTAAACACAGGCAACAGATGGAACATTCAGGGAGGAACCTGGGTCTGGTGCAGTAGCCACTGTTGAGAAGAAGCAGGTTACTGTTGGGACATTGAGCTGGCTCAGAAGGTATCGCTACAAATGCTAGATTCTTGGTATCACCACTTGTTGGAACTCTCCTCTGCTAGATTTATATGTGAAAAAGTCTTCAAACTGATCTTTTTTCATCTCTTTCTTATTCCATCAAGGGATATGATTTCTGTTTGCTTAACACATTCCGTCATATTGCTGAATTACGGATGGAGGTTAAACATGTCAGAAATGTGTCTACCTCAACAAAAATGCAGAGTTCTTTCCAAGGGATGTGCCATCTCTGCCTTGTGATCTAATTGAATTGATTGTTTTGCAGGCATGGAGTTGTTCATAACCCATTTCCAGATGCAGAATTTATAGATCAGTCGGTTGTATACGTAGGAGTAGATGGTGTCTTAGCTGGAGTTATTTGCATTGAGGATAAGATAAGGGAAGATGCCCATGAAGTTGTTGAAATTTTGTCTAAGCAAGGAATTAGCACATACATTCTATCTGGAGACAAAAGGAATACTGCTGAGCATGTGGCATCCATGGTTGGTATCCACAAAGACAAGGTATGAACCATGTACTTCAAAATTTCCATGTAAGTGGAGATCCATATCTTATTTTAACTTATTGTCTTCCTTAGCTTTGGAAGAAAAGCTTAAGTAACACATGTTTATACGGTGGTCTCATGATTACTGCTGCCGTAAATATGCTATAGCAGGTCATGCAAAATATTTGGACTTTTAGGGGCTGTTTGGATGCCCCAAACATTTTATCCATGGATAATTTTTTTTTGGTGGAAAATTCAGATTGAAAAGAATGAGAAAAGAGGAAGTCTAAGGAATTGGGGAGTCTTGGAACCTCTAATCCTGATTTTTTTGGGATAAGAAAACCACTTTTGAGTTTGATTATCTTATCCTCCAATATCGGGATTGAAAGTTCGATGACGTCTTCTTCTTCTTCTCTCGCTAGGCATTGTTTATCGATGCACAATGAGTTTTAGCATCCAAATAGCCCCTTAAGGAACAAATGCCCCCTAAAACGAATAAGGCTTGTAATCCAAACTAACATGTTTTTCTTTCTCTATTATTCTAGATAGGGTCCGAAATCTTGGTATCATTGCTGAACCGAGCCATACTGACACCCAATATGTATATGCGTACCGGTTCAGTACCAGTTTAGTATTTTTTTTCTTTTTATTTTTTAATTTTTTGATTTTGAAGATTATTTTTAAGATTTATGAATCTTGAAATTATGATTTTAAGGGTGTTTAAATGTTATTTTATTTCATATTGATCTCGAGAGACCATATAATTGCTTAATGGATGCAATTGTAATAATTAAAAAAAAGATTTATAACTCGGTACATGAATGTTTAGCGTGGTATGTCCTAGTTTTCATCATCCACAACTTTATTTCAATCATTATCTTCTTGTTGAACTCTTTGACTTTTGTCATCCACCTCTTACTTTTAACTTTACTGTTTTTGCTTCCATTTTATAGATTTACAGAGGCTACATTATCTCGATGTATAGGTGGACATGACATCCAAAGGTCTTGTTATTGTGTTCCTAGGCTTATGGTTGCACCTCACTGTCCCTCCCTAATTGTTGCTGTCCAATTCGACAAATAAATATTTGATTTTATTTTTGTTGGATTTTTCTATAATTTTACATTGGAGACGGTATCAAATTTTAGCTGGGTTTCTGTATTTGTAGCTGAATAATTATTGCATATTTTTTTATTATTGGATCCAATTTCTAGTATGATTTGGTACTGGGATTAATACCCAAATTAGGGGTCATGTCCTATAAATGCACTCCAAGTTAAAAATATCTAGAAAATTAATTTTATTTCGGATTAAGATAGAACCCTGCTTGGAGTATTACAAAAGTTTGCCATGATTTCCCCTAATTTACTAATTTTAATCCTACTTTAGGCATAGAAATGAGGAAAAAAGTGAGAAGAATAAAGAGACCGGGGGAAGGGAGGGAGGATTATGTCTGATTTGATTTGGATTTAGGCTCAAAATTGGCAAATCTTATTTTGTCCCTAAATTTTTCCCACAAAATCGACTCCTTTTTTGAAGAAAAGAGAGGATAAGTCCATGGGATTTTTTTCTCCTTTATTAGGAGGGTCCGTAAGGGGATGAAGCACCCCGAACCGCTTTGAACTGAGCAGTTCTGCTCAGTTTGGGCCCCTTACCAACTCAATCTGCCTTTTCCACCCAATACCACACCAGCTTGGGTTAGTTTGGCATACCTTGATTCTAGATGTTCTGAAAGATATCATTTTTATTTTAATCTGAATATATCATTGACATTTTAAATTTTTATTTTATTTTTAACCACAAATGCATTTTCTGTTAACTGAAATTAAGATTCATTGTTCCTCTCTTTGTCATGAAGAAAACTGACCAAATATAACAGGTGCTTTCTGGAGTCAAACCAGATGAGAAGAAGAAGTTCATTGCTGACCTTCAAAACGATCAGAAAAAGGTGGTTGCAATGGTTGGTGATGGCATCAATGATGCTGCTGCTTTGGCTTCATCAGACGTTGGAATTGCAATGGGTGAAGGTGTTGGTGCGGCCAGTGATGTATCTTCCATTGTGCTTATGGGTAACAGATTATCACAGGTAGTATGTATTATAAATTTGACCATTTGAAACATATTTTTCAGTTAATACTCAAATGATTGCTATAGTTTTTCTTTACCCCTTAAATAATTTGTTCACATTGACTTTAGTTTAGATTTGTTTATAAACTTTACTCCTTATAAGTGATGATAAACAACAGATGCCATTATGATTTGCAATTATTTATTGGTATTTCCTTATATTTATTAAAATTTTCTTACAATAATTATAGCAGAATATGGCTCCCATATTCCTGACTTGATAATTCTAATGTTTTCTATATATACATTTTGGTAAAATGGTGCAATTGTGCAAGAAGTACAATGGAGCGCAAGTATACTGAGCTCCGGATATGGCAAGAGCTAGGCCTATAAGTAGGTTTGGATTTGGGAAAGGAGAACTTAGCAAGTTAGGCATGCAAGAAAAGAATGTAATGTTAAGACACCGAAACATGGGTCCATTAAAGAATATTAGCATGATTATCTCCTGATACTATTGAATGGGGATTCTAAAAGATACCTGCCTCTGAGAAAACAAAATATGGGAGTTGGCATTTGTGTATTTATTTGAATAACTGAAGTTACAAAAAAAAAAAAAAAAAAAAAAACTGAAATTGCAAAGTGCATGAGATGATGCAAAATGTTAAGGCTTTATGACTTAACAAAGTACTAACTGAAGTTTTGAAAAATCAACGAGATACTGTGTTAAACTGGTAATGTAGTTTACAGAATGAGATTTTGAAAATACAGCTGATGCATTTAGAATTAAATTTTGAATAAGGTGTTGTATAGAAATGCATCAGATACTGCAGAATTAAATTCATGTACCAAACTATGAAATTGTAGGAATGGGTGATGGAACAAAGATTAAGAGAAAAGAGATCAACTATAGGCATCAAATCAGAATGATCAACATGAAACCTAGTTTTGAACTAGGCAACTGTTGGAAGATTTGGAGAATATTGAATATTTACACATGGTCCCTATTATCTCGGAGAAATCATATTGTGGAGTACCTGGAGAGGTTATCTTTTGGGCATTCAAGATAATATGAGTACCAATAGGGTAGTTAATATAATCATTGTCAAGAGATGTTCTGTTAATAGTGCTCCACAGCAAAGGTCCTTCAGTGAGCTAGTATTTTCTTACACTCACCGTCAATGAACTTATCATTAAATCTTATCTAGAGGTACATATAATTATTTGCAAAAGAGAGTTGATGGATGCAACGAAATCTGGATTAAATTCTAAACAAGAAAGGAATATGAAATGCAATTAAAATTGAATGCCAAGTTAAAAAAACAATGTCATCATTTTCATAGCAATACATTTATATAAGAATCTAGAGACACCGAAAAAATAAATAGAATTATAGCTTGCTGAATAATATAAAGAGTTGCTTAATTTTTTATGTCATTAATAGGTTTCTCTCGTGCCCTACAAAAAAAAATTATAAGACAATAAGGCCAGCAATGTTCTGTAATTGAAAATCTAGGGCATTGAAGAAGGCTTTTAGCATAGAAGATGAGTGTGGTGGAGATCAGAATCCAGTGAGTACATGGTAAGGTATAGCAGGATAATGTGGGAAGTAAGTATATTTGAGACATAGGAGTTGCGCTACTTAAGGGCCAAGTCTTGGAGAACCTACTGAGATAATATTGTTTATGCTGTCACAACAATTCCCACTTTCCTTTCTTTGATCAACTAAATCTCTAAATGCTTAATGTTCTGTTAGATAATTAAGCAAGGTTTAAATACTGATGCCGAGCCTGAACGGGTTGTCTTGGAACAGTATGGTTGCAGTATGGTTAGGACAAACCGAGATACTATCAATAAGAATAAAAAGCAACTTGTATGGTTGATATGGACTGTCCTTATGCTATCAGTATGGTCAGTGTGGACCAGTTCAAGAGAGAAATGGTGTCCTGCACGGTACCATTTTTCTATTGGAATGGTATGGTGTTGGTGGTACCTTACAGAACTCACGATATTTAAATCCTTCCAATTAAGCAATATATTTAGCCATGTGACTTCAACAGTGAATTTATATGGATCCAGTTAACATTTTTAGATATCAGATAGGGGATGCGGGGTTTGAAAATGATTGGAGCTGATCCTTTTGGCTTAAGATATGGTAGATTACTTTAATATTTGACACCTATGTAATGAACAAGAATCATTATGTAATATATATGAACACTTTTGCTATAACTACAAGTTGTTTTCATGAGAAGATAATGTCATAATTTGTCACTGTGAAGTGTTATAGGTCTTACGTCATCTCAGAGTGAGTCTTTTTGTCACAATATCCAGCACAAATATAAACAACGAGCTGATTCCCATTATTTTTTAGAATTAAACGTGTGGGTCTGTGACATTTTTGGTTCATTTTGCAGGCCAACTATGAAATGAGAAGCCTCTGTAAATCATTTCTCTCCACTTTTATCCTAATTTCTTTATCTTACATTCATCTTCTTTTGATTCTTTAGAACACACATCTGGCATCACTTTAGGACTACTCCCAACCTTCATAAACACATGCATGCCTGAACCATCTCAAATGACTTCTCCTTGCTTAATCCTCAACTTGTACCATCATAAATCATCCTGTAGCTCTCTCTCTCTCTCTCTCTCTCTCTCTATATATATATATATATATATGTGTGTGTGTGTGTGTGCGCGCGCGTGCGCGTGTGCGTGTGCGTGTGTGCGTCTGCACACTTGCACGCACACACACACGCACATACATACATATACACATACATATATACATACATATACATACATATATGCATGTATGTACATGTATGTATATACATGTTCATATATATAAACATACATATATATTATGTAAAACAGTTCACCAAAATATGGTGCCAAATCCATGTGGATCCATGCTCTTATTACCACCCCTACATCACTACGAACCATGAAGTTGTCCTTTGCTTTCTTCCAGTCTTCAGCTCCTTGAAAAATCTTGCTCTTGGCGTATAAGATCTTGCTATCCTATTAAATGGATCCAAAGTAGTGAAAGATAGGTTTCTTTTTAGGTTCTCTTGTGACCTGATTTTGACTCCATCCTTGACTTCTTCCATTTCTATCAATTCTTAGATCCTTTTTCATCTGGATTTCCTTCCATAATTACAATCTAATGCCCAGCACAAGCTTAGTCTCATTGACCAACATCGCATCATCAACAGGAAATGTACATCTGGAGCCTCCCATGGTATGCTGTACCGGTCGGCACGGTCGGTACCGAACGTACCGTACCCGTACCGATGGATACTGGTATCGGTACGCCTGGCGTACCGCGTACCATACCGTATCGACACTCGGTACGCCTGTGCGGCACCGATACGGGGCTCGGTACCGGTACGGCGAACCTTGGAGCCTCCTCTAAGATGTTAATAATTAGTTCATTCATGACAAGTAAAACATGGTAACAATTGCTCATGTTTATATCTAGCATACTTCTTAAGACTTATTGCCATGTTTCCCCCTCCAAGCTTCACCAATCTTGAGTTGTCTAGAGACTTTTAGGTTGTATTTGTATTTTTTTCACTTTACATAAGTTGCTAACGTTTTTTTATTGTCAATAATTTATAGTATCTCAACATATGCTTTAAAATTTTGCTTTAATAGTATCTATAGGAGTTCGCCAAAATTTGCCACATCAACATCAGCAAATGAAGTAATGTTATGCTTATGAAACGTTCAGAAACCCAGCACAGTAAGCATCCAATAGCAAGTTTAAAATGGTAACTTTTTAAGGCTAGTCAAGGCCACATCTTAGTTATAACCGTCAAGCCTTATCCTTACTGTTTGGTTCGGCATTATTCATTTGTCAGGCATTACTATTTAGTGTTATCTTTGATGCTTGTTTTGACTTTTCCATATCATTTTTTCACAATTTTTGTCCATTTACCTTTGCACTCCTCTTGCTACATCATTCTTATTTAGTTTTATCTCACCTTCTTGTCAGAGCACCCTTGGATCTTTGTTGTACATCCTTACACCATCTCAATCAGTTATCTTCTAAATTGGCGCAACTCAGATAGGTCCGCTGATATACTTAATCCTCTGTCCTTCCAATTTTGCCACTGCATCGATCTCAACATTCTCATATTTGCTTCAGCCTATGGTTTTCTTTGATCCTCTTTGTTGGTCAACTTTTCAGGCCATACGATGTTGCTGACATATTGCCATTTTATTTTTTCCCATCGACTTTTGGTTGCAATAAAGTTCAAAATTTACCACTGATTGTAACTAACCTCTTTTCTTTCTTTGTGTATTTCTTTAATTCTCCGAACTTTCAGATTTTATCACAAACTTTTTACTCAACATCCATCAGGTCTTGCCTTCGGTTGTTTTCTCATTATACATTATCTGTATTCGAAGAATGATATATGCAGAAATAAATAGAAGAAAGAGAGACCAAGAAAATTTAGATACTTTGAGTAGTGCATAACAAGGTCTCCATATTGTAAAACTGTAAAAAAGTATTTCCCCTGTTTTGCTGGAGCTTATCTTGTTCTTGTCATGTTACTTCAATATGCTTAGTAAAGCAACTTCAGCCTCACTGATATCACTGCTATTTCAGTTGATTGATGCTTTGGAGTTGAGCAAACAGACAATGAGGACTGTGAAGCAAAATCTATGGTGGGCATTTGCGTATAACATCGTAAGTTGGCTTTCCCTTCTAACTATAATCTCTTTCATCTGCTTAAAACTATATAACATGTTATGGCTGCAGATATTGAATGAACATGCTTGATCAGTGTGGTCAAATTCATTTCATAAACAAGCTTCAGTGGAAACCTAGATGCGTTAAATATTTCTTTTCAAAAGCATTGTTGGGTCGGGTGAAGTGTGTCTTTCGAGAATGTCAATTAGTTGGTTCATAGCATGTAAATGTTAACAGAAATGGCCTTAACTTTGGCAAAAGCAGTCCATGAAACCTGAAGAAGACAACAGTTATCCATACCAAGAGAACTAGATTCCCTCCACGCACCCCAACCGACAAGGCCATCCTGCTTTTCCTAATTATGTTTTACTGTATCTGCACTCAAATTATGAAGGGCTTGCTTCTCTTTTAACAGGTTGGACTTCCAATTGCTGCTGGGATTTTGTTACCTGTAACTGGTACCATGCTGACACCATCAATTGCTGGAGCTTTAATGGGCTTAAGTTCGGTGGCAGTGATGACGAACTCACTGCTTTTGAGGCTCAGGTTGGAACCGAAGCAGAAAGAAACCAACAAATTGCAGCAGGAAACCATGCTCCGTTCTCTATCTGATGTTCTTGTGGATACAAATGGTGGTCCAAAGAAAACTTACCCTGCTAAATGGAGAAATACCTGATCCTACATTTATGCCGCTCTGCACATAAGATGAAGCATGAGCTACCTGAAGGCCTATATCATGCGAAATTGGTTGGCAGCGGTAGCTGTGTTGTAGCCCAAACATGCAGAAGGGATCCCGAACCTATCGGTGAAGCTGTTTCATTCTTGAGATGATCGGCATTATGCCTTGCTCTGGTCACATCTGAAGTTCATTTTTTGGGGGGCTATGCTTCTTGTCTAATTGGCCATCATTACTTGCAAACCTAACAATATGGGTTCACCATTCCCTTTGTCTTATGTCTAGCAACCATTTTTAACAATTGTTCAGAACATTTCTTTGTTTCTACCATCTGTTGGAGATGATTATCAATAAAAACTGCCATTAGATCGGTTTGATTTTGAATTATACTAACTTGCAGAATGATCCCCAGAGTCAGTATCTTTAATTGAGTATACATGCTGAGTTGGCATGCTTGTAACTGCATGTAGAGTAATTTGTTATGGCAGCAATTTGACCATGATAGATGCCGGATCCTTGCATTGAAGCTGTGTGGTTGTTTGTTTTTGAAGTTTTGCATGTTAGTCCATAAAATGGTTGATAGATGACAAATAAATAGATTAATATTGGTTTGTATGTTAACTAGGTCATTATGAGTTAATTGTGTCAAATATGATCTTAAGTTGCTAGGTCATTAATATTGATCCTAACACAACCCATCATCACCTGACCATGCGTCTAACATTCCCAGCCCAGCTTGCACTATGATCAGGTGAATTCTCTTCAGCTGGCATTCTCGCCTATTAAAAGGTAAATTTAAAGAATTAATGAATTGAATTAATGAATGGATATGGAAATACGAAAGAATCCAGGGACTAATACCAAAAAAAGTTTCTTGGAGACTATCCCTTCCTTTTCCCAAAACTAGTTATTATGCACATGCCTACATGAAATGTATGTGACCGCAGCTAAAGATTTTGCATCCAGGATTGATTTTCAAAAAAGGAAGGATTAGACACTAATGTACATTGCTCATAAAATTGTTTAAGACTTTTTATATCATATCAATGTAAATAAAGCCAAGTATTGCTATGACCAACATGGCTTTCATTTGTTTTTGGAAGACATGCGACACTTCGCAAAAAAATATTGGGAATCCCGGCTTAAGGAGATCATTTCTTAGGTGATTTCAATGCTAGAATCCTTTTCTTCATTGAAGTCTAGACATGATGGATACAAATTAAGAAAGAAATTTGATAGTGTTATTATGGAAGCTGAAAAATTAAACCACTTTTATGATGTTGTCGAGATAAATAAAAGAAAATTAAGTCTTAGTTTGCTCTTATTGCATCTCAATCAGGGATTGCAGTTCAATGTCTTAGTCTTTGGTTGCAATTAGGATCAATTTTGAATGGCAGGTAACTATCCTGGACAAGTAGAACTAGAAAATGTCAACTTGATTCTATCCTTAGCTTTTCATACCGAACTTGATTCTAAAATTTTCCTTTGTAATCCTTAAAGTAAAGAAATTACTTTCTGAAAAGTTAAGTATTTGGTAACATCATTTGAGAAGTGCTTCTAAAAAAATAAAAGTCAAAAAAGTGCTCTCAGGAAAAGCTAAAAGACTAACTTCTAGCTTCTTGAGGTTGCCCCGTATCTTCTGAACGTGGCAAACCCATTCATCAGGAACTAGTGTACAAGCTGTGATACTTTTTAGAAAAATATATCCAAGAGAATACTTTCGGTTTACAATGTTATTTTTACTCATCAATATTCTAATTACATAAGATCAGTTTTGATCGAAAAGCATTTGAGTTTATAAGAACTAATTACAGAAGGAAATGAATAAAAATGTGGTCGGTAGAATGGTTACATGCATGGAAAGCAAAGAGGAAAGCACCATCCAGAGCATTTGGGAACTATTATACATTTAGTATGTATAATTGCTAAATCTAAAATATATCAAAAAATACTTTTTATCCAAAAATTTAAATAGATTTACTTTTAGAAACAACCTTTTGGAGCTGTTTAGTTGGATGATGCTAGTAAATTGTTATTTCTAATACAAGATCTTTAAAATCTTATGAAACTAGTTGTTTGGGAAAGATTTCATGATGGTTATAGCAAATTTAAATATCTTGTAAAATAGGAAAAATAGAGTTTATGAAAGACTTTTTTCTCAAAACAAGCTCTTCCAAGTCTTAGTAATCAGGATTTGGATTGGTTGTCCCAACTCCTATATAATATCAGTTAATCTTGCTAACTATAGATCTAGTAAATCATGTTTTAACAAAACAAATTTTTATAAAACTATGACATACTAAAAGTAGTTTTGATATAGTTGACAACCAAACAATATTTTTAAGCAACAGAAGCAACACTAAAAACATGAGATGGAAACAAAACTTCAGTATTGTGAGAGATATGGTTAACCATACTAACTCGGCCAACTCAGCCCCAACAAAATTATGAGTTTTATTTTTTATTTTTTTAAGATTAGAATAGGCTAAACCCCACCTTCTTCCTTATACCTACCCCATCCTTTTGAGAGTTGGCTCCTGCGTGAATCTAATTCTCGTTTCAACTAATTTTCATCAAATAATGCTTGCAATTCACTGATCAAAGTTACACATTTGCCTTCAACTAAAGATTTCAAAAGCTTGAGGATATTTGATATAAGGAGACACAGTGATGCTAAGAAATATAGCAGATAGGAGTCGATGCAACTGCAATGTAACCAATAAAACACAAGAGCCAAATCCCATTTAACCAACAAATATGTTTGATAACTTGTTAAGACCCAACTATAATCCAAAACTTTCACACAAACACAACCTAGATCAAGTCAAGTTAGAGTCAATTGGGTCTAATCAAGAGTTTGATTACGAGCCATTCATATCACAAGATCAATTTCTGGGTCTAAAGCTCTACTACGTACATCAGGTTCAGTTGCCCAAGACTTCAATCTGAACAAATTGATACACAATTAGGCCCAATCCGACTCGGACAACATACCAAGGTTTAGATTACCCCACCTAGAAGGATCTACAAACGATGAACCTCACCACACTTGGCATCCATGAGAGGGCAGCAAAGTAATAAAGACGAAGTCCAAGGGCGGCCTTTCATCGACCATCTTATTCCTATATGTACCCTCAGCTTACTATCTTTAATTCTTTATAGCCACACCGGCGATGAGCCCTCTCCCTTCGAGAAACTTCCCGCGCCTGTCTCCGAAACCCTAACCCTAGCTCCATCGAATCCTCTCTCCCTCTCCTCGGCCATGTCGCACTTCGGGCGATCTGGGCCGCCGGACATCAGAGACACCTACTCCCTTCTCGTCCTCAACATCAGCTTCCGTGAGTAACTCCCTCTCTTCTCCTCCCTTTTCTCTGCTTTCGTCGTTCTGATCGTTTTTTTTTTTTTTTTCTTTTTTGGGTTCATAGGTACCACAGCAGATGATCTCTATCCTCTCTTCGATCGATATGGCAAGGTGGTGGACGTCTTCATCCCAAGGGACCGTAGGTGCGTTAAAGATTGATTCTTCTTCTAGGATTCGAGATTGTTAGGTTTTCGGATTGTATTACCGCTTATGTTGGTGAATTTCGTGGGCATGAAGGAGCGGAGATTCGCGGGGATTTGCGTTCGTGAGGTACAAGTATGCTGATGAGGCCCAAAAGGCCGTGGAGAGGCTCGATGGTAAGTTTTTTTTTTTTTGTTGGTTCTCTTCTTTCTTTAATTTCTCTTGATCTGTTGTTGTGAGGTATAAATTAATAAATCCGTCAGAAAATTTTCTGATCGTTGCCAAGTTTTTTGTGCTTACAGGGCGAAACGTGGATGGTCGAAACATTATGGTTCAATTTGCAAAATATGGGCCGAATGCTGAACCTATGTAAGTTAAAAATGTTAACATGGATTCTGGAGGCTCCCTGGGATATCAAAAAAGGTTTTGCATTATCACGCATGCTCAAATCATGCCATGTTTTCTCACTCCTTTTTATGAACTTGATTATTTTTTAAGGTTTGATTTCTCGCTTCTAAAAAGAATGTGGTAGTAACGACTACCTCAAATTTCTGTCGTATATCGGTTTTCTCAATGAAATCTTGGCGACTCGGAGTTTTTTTTTTTTTTGACGTTTTTACCTTTTTTACTTTTGTTTTAGAGGATTATAGGCTCGACAGAGCATTTTTAGAACTTGAAATAGGAGCTCACTCATGGATAATGAGAATTGCAACCTTATTCCAGCATTTCTTAAGAAGATGATGCTGGATATTCTGATTATTCGCTTTTTTTTTTATAGCAATAAGTGTCAAAAGTTTTCAACTCATGCTTTTCAACGTCTGCTGGAGCGTGCAAGTAGATTTTAACTCTCAGATATATCCCCGGAATGGTTTTTAAACTTCCAATGCTGGGTCTAGTTAATTCCTGTTGGCTTTGTGGCACGACCACCCCATTTTTGGTTGTCACTAGCTGTTAGCCCTGTAGAACATGGTTTGCTATCAGATGTAGTAGGCACCGGTTGGTAGAACATAGACTGTCTATTGGATACCCTTAAGGGAAGGGGATTGGAGTAGTTACTGAAGGGATCAAATTCTTGAATTCTCGGGCTCTCTTTATCTTGTGCATATCAATATATTAGGATTGTCTTGCTACTGGCTGCGATTTAGTTACTATAAAGTTGAAATTAATTTAAATGGTAGCATCCATCCAAGTTTGAGTTTGTTCGCACCATTTTCAAGTTATGTTTGGCTCCTGTTTATGCAATCATTTTTCACCGTAATTCTCTCTTTCTTTCTTTTTTGAATTTTTTGTGTCACTAAGCTTGAAACTGTCCTTATTATTTTTTATGCATTCTACATTTGTATATGCTTATTATTTCAATGTTCTGGTTTGTTTAATTGTTTATTTGATTTGGACCTGCTTATGGTCCTTATTCAACTATGTTTGCAGTCGTAAAGGAAGAATTGTAGAGGTGCTCCCAAAGACAAGTGGCAGGTCAAGGAGCCGTAGCCCTAGGCCAAGGTAAGTTTTTTTTTTGGGTGTGTGTATGTGTGCGCACGTGCGTGTGGAGTACCATCTCTTTTTGATATGCATTGAAGGTACTAAATGAGTTTTATTATCGATATCAGTATTGTTGTATTTGCCTTGTTTTTCTGATTAGTGTTGCAACATGGATAGGTTGTGTTGGGTTGAGGGCCAATCATAGACCAACCCTATCTCTGTATCTACTGACACAACTCAATCTTAAGTTAAACTTGTGTTTGGTTGGGTTCATCTGGGTTAGATTGCATGAGACAGGTTAGTTTGGGTTGTATACATAATTTAAGATTGGGCAAAGGTCTTGAACATTTTGTTAGGCTGGTATTTTGATGTATATAGGGTGGGTCTGTTTGAGGCAGGTTTGGATTGGGCTATGGTTATGGTCTTGTTGGGATAAGCTCAACTGTAACCAGCCCAACTTGTGGTTAGGTTGGGATTTTTTTTGGCACCCAATACTAGCCTGAGTTCATAAAACTTTGGCCTAGCCCAGCTCAGTTGAGTTGGTTGATGTGGTCAAGTTTGGATTGAGTACAATCCAATCCATTACTAATTGTTTTTATCAAAATCGGTTTTACTAAATGCATCTCCTGTCTTGATTGAGTAGCTTGTATGCTAACTAGCTTATGGTTTTGGAGGGTTATCTTCCCTGTTTACTAGTTATATTAATAATTCTCTATGCTGTCATAGCAGGATTTAGTTGATGCTTTTTATGAGTTCTAGCTTCATGCTCGTAAGATGTAGCAAACATGCTGACAGCACTAGGAGTCTAGGATATGTGCCTTGTCTGCTCTATGTAAATATCTATCTTGTCTTTAATCACTCTTTCTTGCTGTATAGATTTCTTATTAAATGATACATCCTCCTGCAAGATCCATCTGAAGAAGTTTGGGTGGAATGTTAGCTAAATTCATGATAATGTATGATTTTGTTAGTATATGATTTAGTTTGCTTATGCAAACAAGTGCTTAAAGTGGTAATTTTTGCAACCCCATAGATACTTCTTTGTTCTTAATACATCTATTAGCTTATAGTTTTTTTAATGCATTGATCAGGTACAGAGATGATTATCGGGACAGAGATTATAGGAGGCGAAGCCGTAGTCGAAGCAAGGGGCGTTATGACAGGAACCGTTACAGGGAAAGGGATTATCGCCATAGGAGCAGAAGCCGCAGCCAAAGCCCTGATTATTATAGAGGCCGTGGTAGGAGGTCAGATGATTATCGAAGGAGAAGCAGGAGCCTCTCTTATGATAGGTAGCATTCTCTAATACATTCTTTAGATCTTTATTGCATCCTGCTGCCATTGTCTGATATGTTATCTTGGATAGTGCCTCACCTGATCGGCGTAGCTATAGTCCTCGAAGGAGTCCAATGCCTCGTAGGACCCCACCTTCTTGTGATGAAAGCCCAGACAAAGGTAGCCATGGCAAACGTTCGCCACCATCACGAAGTGTTTCACCCCGTGGCCGACTTGCAGATTCCCGGAGTCCATCTCCACGCAGTTCTGACCAGGTAGTTAACGTTGTACTTGTAACAAAGTTACTATATCTTGCCGTGTTTGGTGTTTTTCTTATTAATTTTCACCTGGTTTGTTTGGCAGGATTGATGGATCTTTCAGTTTGATTGGTTAGACATACCCTTGAGGCTCGGCCATTGACACATGCTATAAACAAGGATCTTTATGAATTTCAATGATAGTTTTGGTTATCCTGGACTCCTTTTTAAGGTTGCAAATTTGTACTTTGCTGGGTTTATTGTGGTTTCTATAATACGTCCTGCTTGTGGTGCTCAAGTAGTTGGTATGCTGGTAGCATTTGTTAGAAGTCTACTTATGTTCTATATGAACTTTTAGTACTTCCTATGTCTTCGTTATGTCCTCCTTTCTCCTTATAAACTTGTTCTATGATAATTTAGTGCAACTTTACTTATGATACAACCTGCTGTGCATTTTTCTAGTTAACTGTTCGTGAAAGGGTTGTTGTCGATTGCTGGCAAGATGGTTTCAAATGCATATGTCCTTGCTGATGATGTTGTAGCTGATGTTCTTTGTTCTTCCTTGATGATGATATTGGTGATGATGCTGATGATGGTGATGTTGTTTGTACTTCATGATGATGGTGATGTTAATAGTGATGCTGACAATGATTTTTTGCTGACCAACATTCTAAAAACAAGACCTGCACTGAGGCCAGTTTTCTAATGTACTTTGATGGTCTCATGACTGGTAAGAGTTATGTTTAATCCTTGTTGCAGAGTCATGTCCGTCGGTTTTTGGATTATATTCTGATCTTGTTCTTTTCATTTCCTATGTGGGAACTGAAAGGAGTAGTGCTAGCTGTGATGACCATGTCAGTTGCTGTAGCACCGGCACATGTTGCTGTTTATATCAGTATTTAATTTCTCCTGCATGTGGACTTTGAAAAGGTGATGTACCAATGGCCATAGGGTGCAACTAGCTTTTTACTGTTCTTTCGACATCCACATGTTGTGCACAGGCAACAAATTTTTCCTTAACAATAGTATCAGAATTGATTCATGCTTCTTCCAACCATGCATAAAGTGTATTCTCAGAGTTGGTTTTTCATATGCTGGATCTGCTGTTCAATATTTTTCATATTTGTGACAAATTGGCCTGATGCTAGGTTGAATAATAAATCTAATGTCGACCTTCTAAATCAAGTTAATATTGCAATGATATTTGTTAACATGAACGGTAGATTTGGTATATTGATAACCAGCTTTTTGGATATACTCAGACATGGTTGGAAGAAATGCAAATCTGTTCCCTAGAGCCATGTGGCTGGGAAAAGCTAAATAGAGTTATTGGTTAGGCATTTCCTTATTATGGTCCCCATAGTGATAAATGGAATTCTAGGAATTTAATTCAAATTTCACCATGTTTCCAACATGTGATGATGCGGCCCGTGGCTGTAGCTGTGAACTGAGAGGTTGGAAGGTCTGGTGGAGATTACATGTTGATTGTGTGAGACTGTTGCTGCCCTGGTAGCTGCAGATGTCATGTTGACTAGGTCTAGCAGAGAGCTCCTGTTGGTTGTAGACTGTTGCTGGCCCTTGTAGCTGCAGAAGTTGACTATGAGCTCATTTTTTTGCTGCTGATTTTGGTGGATCGCTATCATCTCCAATGGATCTTCATCCATTGGTATGGTAATTTATTTTTGTGCTTATTTTGTAGAGTTTATTTCTAATCCACCACATGATTCTGCATCATCGACTGCTGTAGTCTCAGGTTAACTTTGGCTGCTCCATTATATTTGAGCATACGAATGAGCACCAATGGCTGCAATTTGCTTAGGTTAACTTTCACTGAACTGGTTTTTTTCTATGCAAGTAAATTGGCTAAACTTTTTCAATATCAATAGCACCAGTCTATTCAGTTGGAATGATCTTGAAATGCTGATCATCATTGCTAACATCAAATCTTGTCATTTTTTCCTTTGTATGATGGAGGAAACTTGCTCTGCAGTGTATGAGGTGTTGGTTAATGCTTTTCTTGGCATACCATTCATATGTTAAAATGTACTAGCATTTTGCAAGATTTAACAGGTGGCAAGTGTGCCAGGTGCAATTTGAGCTTGTATCATCGAGTAGTGATGTCTCTCTAATTTTAGTTCATCATCTGATGTGTATTCGTGCGACCATGCATTCTCTCAGGTGTCTCGATTTGGTTCTCACACAGATAATGGTTATATGGTACATTTAGAATCCAGGCAGAAAATCCTTGGTGGAATTATAAGTCTGTAGTGGATGGGTTGAGTAACTTCTATATAGTTGTGCACAAGTGTTGCTGTACTACCTCTGATTAGTTGGTCGCACTACTAGTAGTATTATGGCTACTAGTAGGGTTACAACTTCAATTCATTTGTTGTCAAGATGTGAACCTTGAGTACCGTTATCTACTTTCAATTTAAACTAAGCTATGTTGGTCTTATTATTTTTCTCTGTGAAATGGGAGTTCTGGAACTTTTAATGGTTGTCAATTTTGTGGATGATGTATTATTGACCCAAATTCAGGTGCTGATAGCAACGTGCAACATGTTAGATGGTTGTGGCCGTCATGGATGCTTTCATTTTGTGCATAACGTATTTTGTCTCATTTGAGTCATTACATCAAATGATCTGGTCTGAGTTTAGTTTAAGACCAAGGCATATTTGTGAACCTGTTGGTGTCAATGCCTGTCCTCCATACCAAGTACATTCTTTCTTGAGAAATGGTATGACTGTTTTGTTTATGGACAGGAGGTTGTTCAGATCGAAGCTTCCCTCGTGAGACAGTAAAACTGACCCTTTGATCGTGAATCCTTGTCTTATCAAGTTGGGCGAGGACTGATTGTATCAGATCTGGTAATGCTTGTGCCTGACCAAAGCCTGTACCGGTTGCGGGTTTTGGTTTTGCTTTAGGGTTGTCTGATTGTCTCTTGGTCTTATTAGGAGTACTCATGAAGTTTCGCTTTGTGGAAGTGGTTTAATGAAAACAGGGGAAAATTTGGTTTTGTATTACTATTTGGTAGGGTTTTAGAGCAATCAGTTTTCCAGAATAGGTTTTATGAAAATAACAAAGCATTTTAATGAAACTCATATTTCAAAATCACTAGGAAAAGGAGGTGCGTCCAGTTTCCTTATTCGATTTTCTAATTGTTTTTTTTATTTTCTGTTAAAAAAGACTTCCTTTCCTTTTTCATAGGTTTGCTTGTGAGTATAAAGCATCTGTTCCGTAAGGCCTTTTTTTGGTGGAGCTGGGTTAAAATTTCTTTAAAGCAATCATTTATCTGGTGTTTTTAGTGTTGGGAGTTCCTGATGTTATGAAACTAGTTGTTTCTCTTTCTTTTGTCAATTTTGTTAAATGCATAGAGATGCATGGCCTCTTTGGTGCATGGAGTTCTTTGTGATCTTGTTAATTGAATTTACAGCACGGTTAATTTATCAAGGTTTCAGAAATGATCAAGTTCTGTTTACAGATGTTTGAAATGATATTGACATCGGTTAACAATACCTGAGTTGATGACCGATTTGAATGATTAATGAAAACTTGATAGGAGAAATTCTAAAAATTTGCATGGAATGTTTTGATTTCTCTAACAAAATCATCTTGTATATCATCCTTGAAAGAATGGTAAATTCTGTTCTATACGGTTGTCTAAGGATCTCCTTCATTAGAAATATGTTGGAATAAAATATCTTGTTTTCTAGAAATATGTTTTTTAGTGGAAGAGTCAAATTCTTGCCACTTCTTTTAACAAGCGCGATCTTGTTTATGCTTTATTTTATGAAATTTCTAGGAAGATTTGGAATGTATGTCAGAATTATTTTATTGAATATCTAAAGTCTCCTATTCCATGAGATAGACAACGTATGAAGCTTAGCTATGCCCCATGCAAAAATTTGGCAACATTGCTGCATGATTTTTGGTCAGATTTTGCATCTTGAAATTTTGTAGTGTTCTAACTTGCGATGGTCTGGTTGAACTTCCTACAATGCTTTTAGGCTGTCTTTTTTATTGCTATCTTTGTATGCCCTGATCACTGGCAATGTAATAAAAGGTTTTTGGGTTTGAGGTTATTTTTGTATTTAATAATCTGGTTTTGATTGATGAACGATTTCATACTTCTGCTATATTTGGGGATGAAATTTTTTGAACGCTTTGGTGGAAACTGCTGGGGGATTTGATTGCATTTACGTTTTCTTCCTCTTGGGAGAACGGTTTTGCTGCATTTGGATTCAGCTATTTTTGGGACTTCTTGCTTTGCTGCTTCCGCTTGTTGCTTGGTTTTGTCTAATATTCCAGTTCTGCCTGCTAACCGATGTATTTGTTTTTTTAATAGTTAATAGGTGTTCTGTGTCTAATGGTTTCAGATCTGTTAGATGTTCTGCTTGTCGTTGTTTCGTCTCTTTTTTATTTTCCTCGTATGGCTGTGCACATCTCGTGTGCTGGTTGCTGAAGCCAGACCATCTTTTTATCTCGTCGCAGTAGTTTCTTTTACAGCTACAGGATTTGTCAAAGTAGGATGCATGTGTATTAAAACCATGTCCGCTGGTGGCCAATATCGTTGCCTTGGAAGCAAGAAACAGATCGGAGTTTGTGCTCTCATGCTTCAATACGTTCTGAAAATTATTTAGCTCAAGAGTTGAAAATTGAATTCGTTATTGACATCTGTAATAAATTGACCTTGTGGACAAGTTTGTGTTTAATTCTTGGATTCTTTGACCGTTGCATCAGCAAATTTCTGATATCTCTACTAGCACAATGTTAAGAACTTTGCCGGTATGTTTGGATTTCAAGTGATGAATGGGGATGATCTCATACCTAGCCTGCTTGGATGTCTGAGCTTAACTGGGGTAATGTAGATCCATTCGCCATGCACTGGGACAACAGCTCGAGGATATGCTCGATGCACCTTGTTGCTTTTTGAATGGGGGCTAAAGTTCTGTTTGAGGAGGCCGTTGGCGGTAGAATTTTTAGAAATAGAGCCTTTTGAAGTAAAATTTTTATAAAAAAATTGTTTGTTGTTTGTTAAGTATATTTTTAAAGGGATGTGGTATTTTAACATGTGTTTTAAAAGTATACTATATTGCATAGTATTATATAAAAAAGAGCATAATAAAATATAATTTATATTAATATAGAAATATATAATATAGTATATTATAGTAATGTAATATAATTTTATTATAAAATAGTTATATAACATTGTATATTATAGAATAATAATTTAATATAATATTAAATTATTTAACATAATATTTAATGTATTATGTTATAATGTAATACAATATTATATTTATAGTATGATACAATAATAAAGGTACAAAATATTATTATTATTAATATAAATTAATTTTTATAATATAATATAATATTAAAGTTATATATTAACGTATTATGATACAATAATAAAGGTACATATTAACGGTACATATTAACGTTTATGATATAATGTAATATAATATTATATGTATAGTATAATATAATAATAAAAGTATAAAATATTATAATTATTAGTATAAATTAATTTTTTATAATATAATATAATATTAAATTATTTAATATAATATATTAATTTATTATGATATAATGTAATATAATATTATATTTATAGTATAATACAATAATAAAGACATAAAATAGTAATAGAAAATAAGATTTTTTTTTTTTTTTGCACTGAAGAGTGATCCATGGGTAGGAATCTTTGTTAGGGTTTTATTAGATTTTTAGGTTTATAAAAGGATAAAGTATATAATTGTTATATTTTATTATAGGTATTTTGGTTAAAAAAAATAATTTTTCGATAAAACTTAAAACAACTTTTTTGAAAAGCTTCAAAATGGTGCTTCTTTCAAAAAGATATTTTTAGCTTTTTAGAAAAATTAAAATAGCTTTTTCAAAATTTTTATTAAATACTCATTTTTATTCAAAAGTGCTTTTGGAAGGGTTAAAAAGTACTTTTTGGCACTTCAAAAACTTCCCAAAGAGGGTCTAAATTATTAGCCCTTAGTTTATATAATAAGCTCCTCAAAATGACTCAACCTTTATTTAATGTATATTCTTGAGCCAACTTGAAAACCTTTTGGAGGCTGCTTCTGTTTTCTACTCATCTATGTTACGAGATGGCATAAATGTTGGTCCGTAAAGGAGAATGAAGTCCGTGTTGGCCAGTTTTTCGGGGTAGGTGATCCGTTTTGAACTCCAATAGCATGCGCGCTTGAGCAAAATTTTATAAAGTTTGGGATGGGTTTAGAATTTAAAATATAAATCTTTTCAGGTTTGGGATGTGGTTGGGATTTCCTCCTTAAGTGTCTGCCATCCAAATTTGATTATTTATAATTTATATATCTTTTATAATTTTTCATAAATTTATGTATATTGTGAGGGGTTTGACTTCAAAGATTTATAATCCCTATCTTCGTGTTTAAATTACAAGACTCATAACTCATCCATATTCAGATGGTTAAATTATCAATATTTATTTTTACTTGATATTATTATTTTTATTTTTTATAATTTTAGGTTTGGGTATATGATGGATTTTATGGTAGGATTTTAAATGGGTTTGGAGATGGATTGGGCAAATTTTGTGTGTATCCTATGGGTTGCAATTTCTTGGTTTGGTGGATATTGAATAAAGGCTTGTCAATGTTGTTCTAGGCAAAGCTACTATCCGGAAGGTTTGATTGGTCGGGTTGTCAATTCAGCAGTCAGATACGCTCAAGTCCTGTCGCCCAGGCATCTAAATCCAATCAAGCACCCTAAATTGGCCATTATATTATTAGGATCCGTTATGGTCAAATGGATACAAATGTCAACACCATCAACGAGCAGAATAACTCTCTCCGTCTCTGTCTTCTTCTAGATTGGAAGCCAAACCTGTTCGTTCTCCAAACATAACAAAGTAGAATTAAACTCAAGAAGACTTTGAAATCAAGAGCAAAGCATGGAAAACTAGCCTTACCTTACAAAGATGCAAAAAAAGCTACAAAGAAAACAATTGGATGGCTCCAACCCATAGATGCCAAGATCCAAAGCAACACCAGCACCAGTGCAGCATAACGTATGATCGAAGCTTTATCCATCCGAACCAACAAATTAACTCCATCTTGGAGGCCAAAAAAAACAAATAAATGGCCTCAAAACCTTAGAATTTAAAGGAAGGAGTCTGATTGCATGAGGACGAAAACTAATGTGAGATACATGATGGTCTTATGTGTAGGCAACAACAATCCCACGGGGAATAAGTTGGCTGGCCAGGGCTAACAGCTTGCGAGCTTATATTAAACCAATTCGGCCGAGCAGTGCTTGTGCGGCGTATTCAAAGGCTAGTTCTTGAGTACTAACACAACTTAACCTAACATATCTCAACTCATCAACAACATAGCGACCTCAACAAATCATAAGCCAACAACAATCTATATGGCTATTTAAGTACGGATATGTAACAATCTAGGATCTCACACTAGCCGGAAGGCATTATTTTGGTTCATTGATCCTATATAAGTATCTAAGATCTGTCCGACGAATAATCGATGTACGACTAAACACACTTCCGCATGGATCTTTACATACTTCCTCCGTTTAAGCTCCGACATTTTCGTTGGACTAAGGATCCAAATCTATTTAAATTTAATAACAAACATCACAATAAGGTCATGTCCTCCAGTCCACATAGGTCATAGGCCAGTTTCGCTTCCGAGACTATTTGTAATAATCCAGAATCTCACCCAAAATGGCTAGCTGAAAGGTCTAATTTAGATTATTGATCTTGTAGAGGTATCTAAGATTTATTCAACAAATAATCGATGTGGGACTAAGCACACGCCCGTACGAGTCCTCGTAGGATATACTTTTATTAATCCAAGTAGATGCCCATTATTATGTTCTACACTAGAATACATACATAACAAAATCTATATGGCTGTAGGTCCCTTTTAGGGGTCTCATAAGAAAACTTATGTTTGATTTTGTAAATTATTCATTTAGTGGTGGGTAGGTAATAGATCTCGATAACATATTAAAATTTGTTTGCCAGCATCTGCGATTGAATATTTTAAAACACAATAAACTACGAGGATCGTCAATTTGGGTGTCCCGTTATATGGTTAAATCATAAATGAGGCTACCCAAATACTAAATCTTCGGAAGGAGAAAATGAACAGCAAAATAGACTGCTAGTGGGAAAATGTTAAAAGGGAGAGTCAAAAATACGTATTTTACCATTTTCTTTTCATTTTATTCTCAATAATTCTTGGCATTTTTGTGAAAATCAAAATCAATTCAATCATACTCCAATTTTGTAGTTGGATAGACATATTGTAGCCACCACTCTGTTCAAACCTAGCTTGCTTACTAAATTACAACCAATGGTCACATGCTCAAGTGGCCATAGGCTACTAGCAAGAACGGATCAAGTCAACAATTATGCTCAATTGTGACATGCTCGATCACAGCATATGTACTCTAGGTGCAACTAAACGTAATGAGATGGCATATTACTGTCACAAATGAACCTAGCTGAGTTTTGAGCAGCTAGAGCTTGGTTTGGCTAAAGCAGTACTTCATCTTTCTAAGCAATCTGTTGGAATTGGGAGGTAACAACAAACAGGACAATTAAAGTACAACGGAATCAACAACTCTCCTATCTTGTGTAAACCTGTTAAGAAACAAACAACTAGAGCCAATCCACCTTATATATATATTAAGGCATTCAGAAATACCTAGCTGATCAAATTATCAAAAAAATACAGAAGGAACACCAAAATTTTACATGGAAAACCTCTCCAATGTGGAGAGTAAAAACTACGGGACCGTAGTCCATTCAAAAACTTCCATTGTCAACTAATAATGGGTATTACAATCTATTCTCTCTTGCCAAAACTAGAGGTATATATCACCACATAATCTCAAGAAAAATATTCTTAGCAAACATTAGTAATAAGAGAGAAATATTGAGAAGATCTCACATGAACAACAACTACGTTTCTGCAAAAATCTGACTATGCTAAAAGACTGTAAATGGCGATCACACCGTACAGATTGAAAAATCACGTGTTATGAGCCTGCTATCCAAATTTCAACTCGATCGGATTATGGATCGCCTTTCGATCGTCGTTTGATCAAGACTGCGTGCTGAATATCAATTCTGCATCTTCTCCGTTGCCTCCCTCTATTTTTAACTCATGAAAGACAGTTCACATACCCTGCCTTCTCAACATGAGACGTTGCCCTAATGAATCTCTCATTTTGGGCCAAAAATAATCTAACCAAAATGAGCTAAAAATAATTAACTTAGCCCACATTTGTTGGGCTAAGTTTTCTCCAATATAGGAGGAATAACGCAACACAACCTTCATTAACAAGAGATTCAACCTTGACTAACTTTCTTAAACCTTTGTCGTGCAAGCTTACAAAGTTTGGACTGGCTCATCTATAGAGTTGATTTGCTCCTTTCTCAACCAAGCAAGCCAAAAAAAAAATAAAAACTCGATTCATTTATAGCCCTTTAATGAATTCGAGGGGACCACAATGCGTCCGGCAGAGAGAGATAAAACGCTATTTGTATCAACGAATATCAAATTGGGTAGCAACCATCCATCCGATGCAATATTATTATCCAATCACCTTGGGGTTCGAATCACGCGACCTCTCCGGAGCCCCTCTTCGGCCAGGCACGAATCTCCTCGATCAAATCAGTGAGCCCCTTGTACGACGACCCCCCTTCCTTGACCGCCTCCCGCGCCATCTTCCCGTACTCCCTCGCCCTCCGGCGCATCCCTCCCGCGTCCACCCCTCCCCCGATTATCCTCCCCACCGCCGCCCCTATCTCCGCCGCCCCCACCAACCCCTGCTCCTCCGCGGCCGTGCCCCGCCGCGCCCCCTCCGCCGCCCTCACTCCCGTCCTCAGCACCTCCACCACCAGCTTCTCGTTCATGAACTGCTCCGTCGATAGCGGCCACGTCGCCATGGGCAGCCCCGCGCTCAGCCCCTCCAGCACCGAGTTCCACCCGCAGTGCGTCATGAACCCCCCCACCGCCCCGTGCCCCAGAACCGCCACCTGAGGGGCCCACCCCCTTATCACCAGACCCCTCCCCTCTAGCCGCCTCTCGAACCCCTCCGGCATCCACCCCTCACCGGCGGCCTCCCTCACCACCCAAACAAACGGGTGCCCGGCCAACTCCAACCCCAATGCCATCTCCTTCAGTTGCTCGCCGGAGAAGTGGCTCCAGCTCCCGAAGCAAACATACACCACCGAGTTTGGTTTCTTGGTGCCCAGCCAGGAGAGGCAGCGCTCGCGGTTGGCGGCGGCAGCTGGGTCGTTGCCCCCGCGGGCGGCGAGGTCACCGGAGTCGGCTGAGGCGAGCGCGACGGGCCCCACGAACCAGGACCGCATGCGGTCGATTTTGAAGTAGAGGTCGGCGTAGGCCGACTCGATCTCGGCGAAACTGTTGACGACGACGCCGAGGCTTCCGGACTCGCCCTCACTGACGCCGTCCATGGTGGCGCTGATGGGGCTGTCGCCACGGAGGAAGTCGGGCAGCTCGCGCCGGACCATATGCACGGGGTGGGGGAGGTCTGGGACAAGAAAGGGGTCGTCATCGCTGGAGACAGCGAGGTGGGGGAGGTGGCGGAAGAGGGCGTTCATGACGAAGACGGGGAAGAGGCCGAGGGCGTGGAAGGAGAGGCGGGGGACGCCGAGGTCGCGCGCGATGGCGGTGGTCCAGTGGAAGTGGATGTCGGCGACGACGGCATCGGGGCGGTGGAGGCGGAGGAGGCGGTCGTGGTCGGGGCGGGTGAGAAGAGCGGCGAAGTTGATTTTATGGGAGTCGGAGGGGGGGAGGGCGCTGATGTTCTCGACGCCGGGGGGGAGGCCGGCGGCGGAGGATGGGAAGGTGTAGAGGAGGGTGCGGAGGGGGAGGCCGGCGGCGGCGGCGCGGTCGACGGTGGGCTGGACGAGGGCGGCGTTGGCCGGGGTGAGGAGGACGGTGGAATGGACGCCGCGGGCGGCGAATAGTCGGGCGATGTCGACGAGGGGGATCATGTGGCCCGTCGCGAAGAAGGGGATAAAGAAGACGCGGAGTGGGCGCGCGGACTCCGCTTCGCCGGAGACGGAATCCATGGATCGAGGGTGACGGATCCGGACTGGAGTGCAAAGCAAGCTGCGACCGGTATATAAAATATTAAAATATTACTATAAATTATTACTGTTCAATCTGTATTAGTTGCAAGATGTCATGTACTAAATGCTACTATTTATGGTTACCGTTTATTACACCTAATATAATAATTGCATCGCCTTTGTCACGTCCGTCGGACGCAACAATATTGCCCCCACGCGCGTGACGAGCCACCCACCCGCAGCACGACGTGGCGTCTCCGGCAGCCTGATACGCATTATCTCTCGGCTGTAAAAATAAATAAATAAAAATAACTCTGACCCAAACTTTTTAGGCTGAATTTTGATTATATATAGAACAAAAAATGGGATCGGATCAGGGTGACTCAAAATCCGGTCCGATCCGACCTATTTGCACATCTAATTATATGGAATCTATTTTCTTCTCAAACATAGAATCGAGAGTTTTGTCTTGAACTTGACAACTTAACCATGGGCTGCATTGATTGGAAGTTGCAATACGTTTGGTTTACTTTTTTACGGCCAATGTTTCCTTTGAGACCCAGAAGATCACTTAAGTGTACGGTTGCAATCGAGTCGAGTCGAGTAGCTTAAGGTTCGAGCTCAACTTGATTCAAACTACTCAGGCTCGAAACTTAGCTTGAGATCGGCCGAGCCTTAATTTTCAAATTTAAACTTGATTCAAAGCAATACTCGAGATTGACTCGATTTGAATATTAACCAATTTATACTCGAGCTCAAATTTGAGCCTTGATCATAATTTAAAAATATAATTAAAACAAAAAATAATCTATTATATCTTTAATTATTAAATTAATAATATATATTGTAACTATAATTAATATTATTAAAAGTATATATTTACGAGCTCGACTCAAAAAATTATTTGAGTTACTCGGGCTCGACTCGAGTTTAGTAATAGTTGAGTCGAGCTTGGACTCGAGTTGAGTCTGAGCAGCTTGTGAGATGCTAGGCTTATTTGCACCTTTATTTGAGTGCTCCATTGGATGAGGCTTAAAACAAGCTTTGTAAAACAGGTTAATTGGGAAAGTACTATTGCAACCTTCTATCGCAACTCTGGTGGCATATTTATCAAATTTAAGACAAAATAAAAGTATTGATCTCTTTTTCTCTGCCTAATCAAGCAGTTCATGGAATTAATATAACTGCAGGATTGAATATATTGATTTCGGTTATCTAGAAGAGAAATTTGCGTTGTTTCAGAACAAGTTCGGAGCAAAGAAACAGGTTTCTTAAAAAATAATTGTTTGCTAATATCATTTGAGAAGTGCTTCTATGGAAACAATAATTTAAAAAAAAAGGTGTTTTAAAATAAGCAAAAACATAAGTTTCTAACATCTTCTAGAGGATTGCTTTATTTTTTTTGAATATATTAAGCACATTCATAAAATGAAGTTATTGAACAAATATTATTGCTAAATATCAAATACATCATAAGATACTGTATGATTAGAACATAAATGTTACTTCTTGAAAATTATTTTTAGAAAAACAGAAACTGCATCAGTCACACCACAAAAGTAACAAATTTGTGGCAACATGGACCTTTATCCTCTCCCCTCTCTCACACACATAAACACATAGTGAGACACATCTGCTCGCCAGCTTTAAGGTGCTTGGTTCGCGATCAGAATTGGAATTGCAATTGGAATGGATTAGAATGCGAATCAGAATAGTCATATTCTCCAATGTGTTTGGTTTGCGACTGGAATCAGAATCAAAACTAGAATCAAAATGGTTGATTGGAACATTCTTAGAAAATCAATTAAATAGAGAGGTATTTTTAGAAAATCAATTTTTAAGTAAACCTGGGGGAACGAAATTTGAATATCGGGGGGAGAGAGAGGATTGGATTTTGAGGGATTAGGGCATTCCTATTCTAGGAGGGAATAAGAATGGAATGGAATAGGACTCCCCCCAATCAAATATGTGGAGTGGGAGTCACTTATTTCCATTTTTATTTCAGAGTCTAACCCTCTCCAACCAAAAACGTCTTTAAATTTTTCTACCTGTAGGGGACAAGTGCATGTGGATTTCACCTTCATGTCTTTATTGCTAGCCACCATATATTGTTTGAGTCGTACTCCAGTTGCCATCATCATCCAGGTTGACATGCTAGACCTTGCTTGCAATACTTATATCTATCATGACCTCTTTTGTCATGATATCAAAGCCATATTTTTTTGTTCTTTTTGTCTTTTTGTCCCCTTCATTTTCATGTCCATTTTTAAAACTAATTCTGACATTGTGATATAATATTAGCATGTAAATCCAAACCCTAATTATCGAAATCCAAATGCCAAGATCATCTAGGTTAATACATATACCCATTTTTTCATTGGATTTAGAAATTGAAATGAAATCCAATCCATCCCAACCCAATAAGTGGATTGTGTTGGATCAAGTATTAGATCCAAATTTGAATGGTGTTGGAAAAGGAAATAGTTGATACTATTTATCTAGTTGCATCCATAATTACAAATAATGTTGCGAAATATCATTTCATTAAAATGGTTTTATGTCAAAAACATAAATGTAAATTTTTGTTACATAACATTAGCATTTTGCTTACCTTTTTGTAGAAAAAATATAACTGATCACCTTAAAGAGTAAGTTGTTTCTCTTTTTCTTTTTTTTAGATGTTGGAAAATCCATCTAAATTATAATTATGTGGTCTGCATTTTTAGAATCCTTTCAATTAACTAATTAGCTAATTTTCTCCTTCGGATGTTAATAGAAATATATAGAGAGACAATATCTTTATATGGTGTTTGTTGATTTAGATAGAATATGTGATGAAATTTCTAGAGAAGTCTTACGGTGGGTGTTAAAAAAGAGAGAGTTTATGTTAGATACATTGATGTGTTAAGAAAGTGTGTGATAGGGCGGTTGCTAGTGCGAGTACGATCGGTGGTAATATTATTGAGTTTCTGCATAATAAGCTTACACCAAGGATCTATCTAACTTTTTATCTTTTTAGGCCTCGTTTGGGGGAGCTTTTGGAGGGCCAAAAAGCACTTTCTAGCCCTCCAAAAGTACGTTTAGATAAAAAAAACAATGTTTGATAAAAATTTTGAAAAACTGTTTTAGCTTTTTCAGAAAACTAAAAACAACTTTTGGAAGAAGATCCATTTTGGAGCTTTTCGACAAAGCATTTTTGGGCCCTATGGGAAAGCTATTTTTTGACCAAAAAATCCATAATAAAATATAATAATTAGACACATTGTCCCTTTATAATCCTGAAAATCTGCTGGAGTCCTAATAAGAAACCCTAGCCATGGATCAGATTTCCTTCCGTGCAGAAAATGTATTGTTCTTTTCTATTTTTGTATGCATTCTTTTGAATCATGTTTTGGAGAAAAAAATTTATAATTTCTTCTCTATTCCTTCTAAAATCCATCGATTTTTTTTTTCATCTACTTCGCGGTCCACGCTGAGTCCTCCTCTGAGCGTGGACCGTGATGCATCAAGAGGTTATGGACCGCGACATTGCGGTCCATGCAGAGAAGAGCATATGGACCGCGGCATTGCGGTCCATGCAGAGAAGAGCATATGGACCGCAACATTGTGGTCCAGGCTCCAGCAGAGACCGCGACATCGCAGTCCATGTATTATAAAATATGGACCACGGCATCGCGGTCCAGGCTCAAGCATGGACAGCAACATCGCGGTCCACCAACTCCCTCCCCGATTGATCTCGCGGTCCACGGTGGACTGGAGATCAATTGTGTTACAGAGAGAGAATCTCTCTCTGTTACAAAGAGAGAGAGACTCTCTCCATCACTTTGTAACAGAGAAATAGAGAGAGTTCTTTCTCTGTAACAGAGAGATAGAGAGAGGATATGGCCATGCCCTACTTTGTAGGATCTATAGTATTTACTGGTAAAGCTATTCAGTTATTAGGAAACAATCAATATACATGTCGAATCAAGATATTATTTGTTTCTGCGTGGATTGCATTGCTAGATTTTGTTTATTATCATACTTGATTAAGAAAAAAATGGAGCTTGGTTATTGACCGTAGTCATACAGCTATTGACATGTGACGTGTGTTTTGTGAATTAAACAATAGCATCTTATTTATAAGTGTAGATTCTTGGTTCACCCATAAGGAGTAATATGACTAATATATAAATATATAGGATTCTAGGGTTCCATATGTTAAAAAAGAGTTCAAACGAAAACGAAAAAGTAAGTTATATATGTATGTAATCTATATGTATGCAAATTGTACATATTTAGATATGATTTACAAGATGCTTTATGATTATGGATGAAATCTTGACTTATGATTGACAAAATATTTCATATCTTTGTTGTTGCATTGTAAGAAGAACAAATGTCTAAGAAGAGCCAACATACCCTTGTTGGTCCATCAACTGAAGATGAGAAGAAGAGGAAGGCCATTTAAAATGACAAATTGATGGAGGAGTTTATCGATATATGTATTGGTGAAGTTGAAGCGGGTAACCGCCTAGAAACATATTTCAATAGGGTAGGGTGGGCCAATATAATTAAAAAATTTAATGAGGATCTACTCCCTTCTGATTGCTTAGAGATTAATGACCACAGGAAGAACTGAGTGTAGAGCAAAGCTAAATATTGGGTAACCGTGAGATGGATATTCTGCGTGATCATATTGCTTCTCAACTTATAGCTTGCTGACTTCTTTTCCCTATGAAATTGTTGAGGAGCTGATTGTTTTATTTTATATTTGAGCAAATATGAATGTTGCTTCTTGTAGTTTTGTTGCTACTACATCAATAATATAAAAAAGTAGGAACAAGGTAAAGTTTAGGTAGGATATTAATTGTGTGCAAGCCTTAATTAACTATGTGCCAAGATATATTGTAACAGGCTAAATTAACTGTGTTCAATCCTTATTTAACTGTGCACCAAGCTTACTTAACTGTGTGCTAGGAAGACTAAACTATGTGCCGGGCTATATGAAGTGTAATCCAAGCCTTAATAAACTGTGTACATAGAACATGCTAAACAGTTTTTCATCTATATGATTCTCATCTAAAAATTTAGTAATTATTAAATCAATTTTATCACCTAGCTAGAAAATTTGTTAGATAGATAAATGGTCTTCCAAAGGATAAAAAATTAATTTATACTAATAATTATAATATTTTATGCCTTTATTATTGTATTATACTATAAATAATATTATATTACATTATATTATAATACATTAATATGTTATGTTAAATAATTTAATATTATGTTATATTATGAAAAATTAATTTACGCTAATAATTATAATATTTTATATCTTTATTATTGTATTATACTATAAATATAATATTATATTACATTATATCATAATACATTAATATGTTATGTTAAATAATTTAATATTATGTTATATTAGAGAAGTTAATTTATGCTAATAATTATAATATTTTATACCTTTATTATATTACATTATATCATAATACATTGATATGTTATGTTAAATAATTTAATATTATATTAAATTATTATTCTATAGTATACAATGTTATAGTACTATATCATAATAATATTATATTACATTATATTAATATTATACTATATCATATATTTATGTATTAATATATATTATATTTTATTATGCTTTGTTGTATAATACTATGCAATATTCTTTATGGTCATTTTGTCGTATCAAAAGTACTTTTTTAGTTTGTTTACCAAACACATATTAAAGTACCATAGCATTTTAAAAATATAGTTATCAAACAACAAACAACTTTTTATAAAGCTCTACTTTATAAAGCTCTACTCCAATAGCTCTACTTTCAAAAGCTCCATTGCCAACAGCTCCCCCAAACAGGGCCATACACTAGTTATGGATGAGTTTACTAGGCATATTTAAGCTGATATTTCTTGGTGCATGCTATGTACATATAATATATTTTTAATAGATGAAACTAAGATTATAATTAATCGTAAGTTAGAATTATAGAGATTGCATTAGAATCTAAGAATTTTAGGTTAAGTAGAATGAAGATGAAATACATCGAATATCGTTTCAGTGAGAAAAATAAAGGTGAAAAATGGAGTGAAAATTGAGGATCATGAAGTTTTTAAGAATGATCATATTTGGTGGAAGATTGAAGAGGTTGTTATCCATATAATTAAAATAGATTAGATAAAATAATGAAGTACAACTAGGATATTTTGTGATTATAGAATACTTGCCAAGTTGAAAAAATTTTTTTTTTATAAGATAGTTGCATGATTATCTATGCTTCACGATATAGAATGTTAGGCAGTTAAAAAATAATATATGTACAAGATGACTAAGATTGAAGTGAAAATGTTGAGATGAATTTATGGTAATACAGAAAAAATAGAATAAGAAATGAAATCAAAAATATATAGGTCGTACCAATTTAGGACAAACTTAGAGAAAGTGACGCAGGCGTCTACTTCAAATCTCGAATCTGCGATCTCAGCTGCACCTAATTTGAAAAATCCAGCCAAAAGAAGGAAAGGCCAACCAACCACACATAGTTTGGAAAATCCAGCCAAAAAAAAAAGAAAGGCCAACCAACCCATTAAATCTTTTCAGCATTTTTAAAGTTATTACTCTAAAATTTTGCTTCAGCCAACTCATTAAATTTTTTCAGTATTTTTAGAATTATTGCCCTAAAATTTTGCTTTATTTTTTTTTGTCTTTCTACTTATGTGTGGATCGCCCTTATTATATAAAGGCCCCACTCCCTTGTATTGGATTCGTTAAAGTTTTAAGTAATAAAATTGTTCCACAAATTTTCTTTTGGTGTGATCATAAGAGAGCAGTGTGTTTGCTCTTCCTCTTCCATCTTTCATCAAATGCGACGTGCTCGCCTCGACCCACTTCCCCCACGCCAAGTGGTATCAGAGCAAGGCACTTTCTCTCTAATGACCAATGCCACCAACGTATCGGGGGGCTCCAACTCTGCGAATGGTACTCCGAGAGTGCTAACCATTGAAGCCCTTAGTGCGACTTAACGGAAGATACAACAAGATTTGGAGAATATCCAGAAAGCTTTGGTGATGATAACCCAAGCCCTTGGACTTGCCCAAACCCATGACGATGGCTCTACTCCAGCACTTGCTCCTAACGCTGGAAGGCAAGTTTATCACGAGAATCCAACTCCTAATGTTGGATGCAGAGAACGAGACGATTCTCCCCTTCCTCCTCTTGGCCTACTTCGTCCTAGGCCTGTGGCTCATCCTCTTCCGCACACACCCTACGACGACTCCTCTAGCTATGGTGAAAACTCCTACACAATCCCTACAATGGTGAAAATCGCTTCGGGGGTGGAGGCAACCGCTGTGGTGATGGTAATGCTATAGTGGCGGCAACCTTTACGGGGGTGGTAACTGCTACGGAGGCTGCAATGAGAGGGACTACTGCATGAAGGTAGATCTTCCACCCTTCAATGGCCATCTACACATCGAGGACTTCCTCAATTGGCTCACGGAGGTCGAACGCTTCTTCGACTACATGGAGACCCCGGACGAAAAAAAGGTCAAGCTTGTAGCTTACAAACTTAAAGGAGGTGATTCGACATGGTGGGAGCAACTACAAATCTCCCGCATGCGACAAGGCAAAGGACTCATACGTTTCTGGCCACGAATGGAGAAGATGTTGTGAGCCCGATTCCTTCCCTTGACTATGACCAAGTTCTTTTCCAGCAATATCAAAATTGCCGATAAGAATCACGGTCCGTCAATGACTACACCGCTGAGTTCTACAGGCTCTCTGCTCGCAAACAGAAGCACAACAAGTTGCTCGGTTCGTCGGTGGACTCCGACTCCTTATCTAGGATAGGGTCTGCCTCCAACTGGTCTACAGTCTCCACGATGCGGTCCAACTAGCTATAAGGGCTGAAAAGCAGTTGGAGCAGGCTACTCAAAAGGGCCCCGCCTACGGACGAGGCGCCCCAACTACTTCAATAAGCGAGCTCACCCCAAACAAAGAAAAGGCTCCTCTTCGAGAGGCCTGAACCATTGTGAACAAAGAGGCTGATAATCACCAATCAAAGTCGATTGGAGGAAACAACGCAATACGAGTTCCTTCAACCAACCCGTATGCTCCATTGCGAGGAACCAAATGCTACTGGTGCAATCAACTGGGGCACCTATCCAACCAATGCCCAAAACGAGCGATGACCAATCTCGCCGAAGCCGACGACATTGACAAGGGACACGATGATACATTAGATGAGGAAGGCTATGACGATGAGGCCATCACCTACGAGGATGAAGGGGAAGCTCTCTCCCTCGTGTTGTAACTATTGATGTATGCACCACGCCAAGAACTTGACTTCCAGCGGCATTGCATCTTCTGAACTAGGTGCACCGTCAACCAAAAGGTATGCGACCTCATCATTGATGGTGGAAGTAGTAAAAATATTGCTTCCAAGTCCATAGTGGATAAGCTCCAACTCCCTACAGAGACGCACTCGACACCCTACAAAATCGGATGGCTTAAAGACATTGGTGAAATCAAGGTAACTTTGTGCTGTAGAGTTCTCCTTTCTATTGAGAAATATTATGAAGATGAGATATTATGTGATATAGTGGATATGAATGCCTGCCATATTCTACTAGGTAGACCTTGGCAGTTCGATGTGATCACCATCCATAGGGGTCGAGACAACACTTATGCCTTCACCAAAAATGGGCACAAGATTGTCCTTGGATATATGCGGGAAGGAACTCGTCCCAAGCCTTTCCGAGTGGAGGGACGATCCTTCCTAGTTATTAATAATTTTGAAAGTGATCTGAAAGACACTGAAAAAATCTATGCCCGTATAATCAAAGGAGAGGAGGCCAAACCGGTGGAGTTTCCAAAAGATGTGCACCCCCTGCTCCAAGACTTCAAGGACATCATGCCTGAGAAGTTACCTGACGGCTTTCCTCCCATGCGAGACATTCAACACCGAATCGATCTCATACCTGATGCTAGCCTCCTAAACCTTCGGCGCCACTAGATGAGCCCCAAGGAGCACGAGATCCTGCAGAACCAGGTGGAGGATTTGATCCATAAGAGAGTAGTTCGTGAAAGCATGAGCCCTTGCGCGGTACCAGCACTGCTGACCCCAAGAAGGACAGAAGCTGGAGGATGTGCATCGACAGCCACACCATCAATAAAGTCACCATCAAATACCGCTTTTCCATCCCCCGCCTGGACGACATGCTCGATATGCTAGAAGGTGCCATGATCTTCTCCAAGGTCGACCTTAAGGATGGCTACCACCAGATATGAATCCATTCTGGAGATGAATAGAAGACAACTTTCAAAATGAAGGCCTCTACGAGTGGCTCGTGATGCCATTTGGACTCTCGAATGCTCCGAGTACTTTTATGCGCCTGATGAACCAGGCACTCAAACCTTTCTCTTGCAAGTTTCTGGTTGTTTACGTCGACGACATTCTTGTGTATAACTAGATGAAGGAGGACCATCTCGAGCATCTATGGCAAGTCTTCACTGTACTCCAAGAAGCCCAACTTTTCCTCAACCTCAAAAAATGCAGCTTCATGGCATCTAGCCTGGTGTTCCTAGGCTATGTCGTGAGCAACAATGGCATCCGCGTCGATGATGAGAAGGTGAGAGCCATCCGAGAATGGCCTACCCCAAAGAATGCAATGGAGGTGCAAAGCTTCCAAGGCTTAGCAACCTTCTACTGGTGATTCGTGCGCAACTTTAGTAGCATTGCTGCCCCACTAACACACTGCATAAAGAAAAGAAGATTCCAGTGGACTGATGAGGCCGAACAAAGCTTCAACTCCATCAAAGAAAAATTGATAACTGTTGTGGTGTTAGCCCTGCCCAGCTTTGAGAAACTCTTCGTAGTGGATTGCAATGCCTCTGGAGTAGGCATTGGCGCAATCCTTTCCCAAGAATTGAGACCCGTGGCCTTCTATAGTGAAAAGCTTAGTGAAGCAAGAAAAAAGTGGTCCACGTACGAACTCGAGCTATACGCGGTGGTTCGAGCCTTGAAGCATTGGGAGCACTACCTCTTTCAGAGAAAGTTCCTGCTACATACCGACCACCAAGCCCTCAAGTTCCTCGATAGCTCGAAGAACACCAATCAGATGCATGCCCGATGGATTGCCACACTCCAGAAGTTCACTTATGTTATCAAACATAAGGCCGGACACCTGAACAAAGTCGCTGACGCTCCTGACTTGCTGGTCACCATGCGAACTGAGGCTGTAGACTTTGACTTCCTCAAAGACCTCTAAGCCGAGGATGAAGACTTCCAGGAGGTTTGGAAAAAGTGCACATCAAAACAAATGGGGGAAAGCGGCTTCTACATCCAAGAGGGCTACCTCTTCAAAGGCAACAAACTCTGTATTCCCCAGAGTTCACTTCAAGAGCATCTTATATGGAAGCTACATTGCGGAGGTCTTGGTGGTCACTAAGACAAATCCATCATCCTCATGGAAGAAAAGTACTATTGACCCCAGCTTAGAAAAGACGTCGGCAATTTTGTACACCGTTGCTATATCTGCCAAACATCAAAGGGTCAGTCACAAAATACAAGGCTCTACACTCCGCTTCCCATCTCGAATGCCTCGTGAGAAGACATATCCATGGACTTTGTCCTAGGGCTACCAAGAACCCAAAGAGGCATGGACTCCATCTTCTTCGTCATCGACAGATTCTCCAAGATGGGTCATTTCATCCCATGCAAGAAGACGGCAGACGTAGTTAACATCGCCAACCTTTTCTTTCGTGAAGTTGTTCGTCTGCATGGGATTCCAAAGGCAATCACGTCTGATCGAGATAGCAAGTTCTTTAGCCATTTCTGGAGGACACTGTGGCGACGACTCGACACCACCCTCCAGTACATATGCCACCGTAGACGGATGGTCAAACGGAGGTAACCAACCGAACTCTGGACAACATTCTCCATTGTATTGTAGGAGAAAGGCCAAAGTAGTGGGACCTAGCACTAGCCCAAGTAGAGTTTGCATACAACAACATGCTCAATAGATCGACCAAAAAGACTCCTTTTGAGATCGTGTACGGTCGTGCGCTGAGTCATACCCTTGATTTGGTTCCCCTCCTAAAGCTCCGAGGGAGGAACGTCTCCGCTGACCGCATGATTGAAAAGCTCTCAGCCATGCACTCCGAGGTGAAGAAAAGGATCGAGGAGGCAAACGCCAAATACAAGCATGATGCAGATCAGCATCGACGAATCAAAGCTTTTAATGAAGGTGATCTCGTCATGGCACACCTACGAAAAGAACTCTTCTCAGTGGGCACCTAGAATAAGATGAAGCCAAAGAAGATTGGACCCTGCAAAATTCTCTACAAAATCAATGACAACGCCTACATAGTGGACTTTCCTGATGATTTGCAAATCTTTCGAACATTTAATGTGAAAGATTTATACGAGTACCAAATTAAACATCTCTCAATTGAACTTGGGTTCGAGTTCTTCACAGGAGGGAGGCCCCGACGCAGCCATCCCCTCCAAATCTCCGACCTACGATCTCAATCACACCTAGTTTAGAAAATTCAGCCAAAAGAAGAAAAGGCCAACCAACCACACCTAGTTTAGAAAATCTAGCCAAAAGAAAGAAAGACCAACCAACTCATTGAATCTTTTCAGCATTTTTAGAATTATTGCTCTAAAATTTTGTTTCAGCCAACCCATTGAATCTTTTCAGCATTTTTAGAATTATTGCCTTAAAATTTTGATTTATTTTGCTTTTCTTTCTACTTATGTGTGGATCGCCCTTATTATATAAAGGCTCCACTCCATTGTATTGGATTCATTGAAGTTTTGAGTAATAAAATTGTTCCACAAATTCTTTTTTGGTGTGATCACAAGAGAGCAACGTGCTTGCTCTTCCTCTTCTATCCTTCATCGAAGGCGACATGCTCGCCTCGACCCACTTCCCCTACACCAGAAAGACACTTAGATAGTTTGAATATGTACAACATAGATTGAGGGATGCATAATATGGAGTAATTTGACATATGTAGAAAGGAAAAAGGAAAAGCATGATCTTAAATGGAGCTGAATGGATGGACATTATTTATGTAGTCGATCCCATATAGTTTGGGATTAAGGCTTAGTTGAGTTGAGTTGCACATTTTTAGGATGCACCATCTAGGAATCAAACTAGATTTTGAGGATTTATCACTTAAGAATTGACCTAACAATCAAACACAAAATGTTTGAATGCTAAATAAAGGGTATGACCACTATGAGAAAGCCTTAGTTCATAAAATAAGATGCACTTTTAACTTTCATATAGGCCATGTTATATATATCAAAGCATTTATACTGTGTATAATACAAATGCCTGAATAATCTATCTAATGTTTGTGTAAAATTGCAAACTTAGAACATGTTACCTAGACCAGCTAACCTTAGTTCAGATGATATCGCCTCTTTCTCTCTAAACAAGAGGTCAGGGGGTCTAATTTGGAATGCTTCGGCCTTTCTTTGGACCCCTGATTAATTAGTTTTTCTGGTTTGCAAGCAACAGCTTGGTCTCCCAACAGGCTTAGGTTCCGGTCTAGAACTCTAGAAGGGATGGGGTGGATATATGGTAGTACCATAGATGGGGAATAGTCTCCTTTGGTCTTAAAAAAGGATGCCTTTTCTAGATGTGCGTATGATCGAATTAGAGGCTAACCCAGAACCCATTCGGTTCCAATTGCTTTCTAACATTTAGAACTTGAACTGAGTCGATTAATGTTGAACCAATTCAACTTGACCAAATTAAGATTACATTTGTTCAAGTTAGTTCTTTTTTTTTTTTTTGCTAGAGTTCAAGTTGGTTCTTGGATTACCAAAAGTTAAATAAAGTCAACAAATGAACAATTGACTTATTTTAAAAATAAATTAACAATAGAAGATGATCCACAAAATATAACATAATATGGATTCAAAGGCATCTTACAACAACAAAATTCAAAATATTTACAGATCTAGAATATAACATATTGCAAATTATAACTAATGAACTAATACTCTATTCAAGAAAACAATAGTTAACCAAAATCATGAAATAAAAGATTATAAAATTATTCATGCATTGAATAATACATATTTAATATATTATTAAAAATTAATTTTATGTGTTTATGTATATATATATGTGTGTGTGTGTATTTTGGGTTGCTTCATGTCCAATTTACTTGACCCTTAGGCTCGTTTGGTTCGCGAGAAGTATTTTTCCTCCTAGAAATATGATTCCTGGGAAATAAATTTGTAGGAAGAGGATGTCTAGGAAAGTACTTTTAGCATGTTTGGTTGACCATGAGAAAGTGACAAATTTTCAAAGTGCTTATGTTTGGTTGGCCATCCACTTTCCTGAAAAAGTTATGTATAATTTCTATTATGCCCTTAAAAAAAATTAGATTTTAATACCTCTTTAATACTTATTTAATGCTGAAGGGTTTTTTTGGGAAAAAATAAAAATGGAGTGATTTCCGCCTCATGGAAAAGTTACTTTTCCATGTACTCATGGGAATACAAATTTTTCATCTCTCTCTTTTGAAAACTCTAATCAAATAAGAGATATCTCATTACTTTTTCTGTTGACCACATTTTTTTTCTCCCTCTTTTTCCCCCTGACGAGCCCTAAGGGATGATATTATTAGGGTTTAAGGTGTTAGCTTATTAAACTGATAAATCTTCATGAAGGAAAGTGCGCCCAACAAGGGGTGAGCGGATCTTTTCTCGCGGACAAGGACAACTCTCCATTCTACTCTTGGAATTAGACCACGCCAACCCCGGCCGCCAAGCAAACAATTCCACGGCCGAAAGCGTCGTCCCCCCTCGCCCCTACCGATGCCTTCCGCGACTCCTGCGGCGCGGCGTAATAAGGTACCGTCCAAGACGAACGCCCCGGGGGCGAGGGTGTGGCTCTATCTCGCGCTCCTCACGCTCCAGTACGGCGCTCAGCCGCTTCTCTCCAAGCGTTTCGTCGGGTCTCGCTTCAATCCCTCCTATTCTTTTGGAATCACCATTTCTCCAAATTTTTAGATTTTTTTAGTATTCTCAATATTCTCAACTCCAATTCTGATTACATATTGTCTCGATCTAGTCGAATTGGAAGAAGATTCGATCCTTCCCTTTTTCCCCCTCCTCCCTCGGCTGGCAGGCAGCACCTGAGAATCATTTCAAATTTAGGGTTTGATCACTTTTTTTTTTTGCGTTTGGCTAAGGTTCCATGATTTACCGGTATAGTTTGATGAATTTATGGCTGTTTTTTTTTTTTTTTTTTTGAGTTTTAAGGATCATATGGTTGTTTTGTTTCATTTCGATGTGTTGTAATGAAAGGAAATAAAAGAGAGGGAGGGCCATATGGGTGTTTGGTACTTGGATATTTTGTGAAGCTAAAGCTGCAGAATCTTAAGGTACCATGCGAAGGAAAAATAAATGTCGTGACTAGAAGCATATTAAAGAATGCTGTTCAGAAAACATGACGAGGCAGAGGAAGCTTTAGAATGCCATATAATTTATTATTTCTTTTTTTGTTATCCTTTTGGATGGAAAGATGATTGGTAGAATATGAATATCTAGAAAGATTTGCAATAACAAAATTCAACGAGGATCACATGGTCTCTTACTTCATCCATCCACAATTTACAAGAAATTGTGAGAAGTATTTGGAATCTAAGAGATGGGGAGTGAATAATGGTAGTTAAGAACTAAAAGAAAATATCCATGATATACAATTTTTCCTGACTTCAAACTAAACAGTTTTGATCCTTTTATGTGTTTTTGTGCAACTGTCAGGTTGGGCATCATTGCATCACAATGATCAAACTCAGGAAAGTCAAAGAAAGACCTATTGCTTATCATGTCAGAAATGAGAATGTGCAAGCAATTCCTCTAGATACCCTCTCTAGCAAGTTGTTTTTTTATTATCTTTCTAGTTACTGACTGATGTTATATTTGCAACAAATGTTGCACCCTGTAATTTAGCTATATATCTTTTTCAGCTACAGTAGAAGCAATCCCCTACAATTAACTTTCCTTTTCCCAAGCAATAAGTTAAGCAAGTAATTTTTGTTACTAATGTGAGAGATAGATTCTGGTTTTGCTTATGCTTTGCTAGAAGCTTAAATGCCAAAAAGGTCATATGCTTCTACGACCATCTCATTTATATCTTAATATTGCACTCTCAGTCTTAGACATATACAACATGAGAGCATCATTAACTACGTTTCCATTTCAGTTGCAATAGCATTGACCTTTAGAGTTCTCTGTTTCTTTCAATTAAGCCATAAATTAAGCAAAGTGACCTTCTGCTTGCTTATGCTTTGCTAGATGCTCTGAAATTGAGAGACCAGATATGGCCATCACCGCCTCTCTTTTACTTAGTCAAACTACTTCATTATTGTTTGACATATATAACACTTGGTTTACTTGATGAACCTCAGGAAAGTTGGACAGCACGAGTTTTACGACTGAACATGACATCTCCTAGGAACTCTATTACCTCTGATGGAGGCATGTAGTTACTTGTTGCTCTTAGGTGTGCTTAAGTAGAAGATAAAAGGGTTATATCACAAATATGTTGTGAAAATCTGCATGAGTTGTTCTTTGGAAGCAATCGCTTACTTTTGGAGTCTGTGAGAAACACGTAGAAGTTGTTCTATTGCTTACAGTGACTGTATCAGTTTTTTGTTTCTGCTATATTGATACATTGCAACATGATGATTTTCTGACGGGAGAAACTGTACCTTTTCATTGTTAACATATATCTTACAAATGCTAAAATGCTAATCTTATAAGCGTATCTTTCAATGTCAAACATTAACTTTTCTTTTTTCGTCTCCTATGCAGGCAGGATGTTATTGTGACCACATTGGTTCTATCATGTGAGGTAGCAAAGGTGAATCAAAACCATATCTGTGGCAGTTAATACTAAGTTAGATTTTTCCTTTTCCCAGTATATGAAATAGCTATAACATACAATTGGGTGTAAAGGGAGGTCTCTTTACCCATTGCTATATGCAAAGCGGAAATCTAGACCATTAGATGCTAATTTTCCTTACTACAAACAAACTTTCATATGGTTTGAACTTTGAAGACTTGAAGGCCTCTTTTCTATGTATCAACTTGTCTGAAATTTATGGTTTTAGTGGCATGACAAAGTGTGTGGATATTTAGGTGAGTTGATGCAGGGCAAGAGGCCTCCAAAACATAGGATTTTGTTTTTTTAGGCATTTTAGACCTTCTAGGTCACATACAGCAATTTTTCACTTGTGACTCCACTAATTGAATTTGGTTGTGGGTGAAGGTTTCCTCCTTTCACCTCATATATTATAATTATTTCCATATAAATACATATTATGTTCTTGACCTATATACTTCAGAATTCAGATATATGACAGACATTCTTATTATAGGTCATCTGTGCGCTGATTCTTTTAGCAAAAGAAGGTAGATTGAAGAGCCTGTACAATCAGTGGACTTTGGTTGGCTCATTGACCGCATCAGGCCTTCCTGCAGCCATCTATGCCTTGCAGAATAGCTTGTTGCAGATATCCTACAAGAACCTAGATTCCCTCACTTTTTCAATTCTTAACCAGACAAAATTATTTTTCACAGCTGTTTTTACATATCTTATTTTGGGGTACGTGCTTACTGCCTATGTTGTATTAATATGTGTCGTGTAATCATTTCTTATTGTTGTTTAATCTTGTGAAAACCACTGCTGCTCAGGACATGTGAAATTCATGAAGAAATACTTTGTTTTAATGTACCAATGGAACTTGTGGGTGTGTTCTTGTAGAATCTGGGCTTGGTTATGCATGCTTGCATTTGGGCAATTAACAGCAATCAGCCTTAGCATAGGTGGTTGGCATTCCTCTCCACCTGGAGAGATCCATTATTTGAACCGTTGTGTATTTCTCAAAAAAAGGTGCAATTAAAAATAGAAGTACTTTTCTGAAATCTCTCTGATAGATTTGCCTGCAGATTAAGTTCTAGTAAATCAAGAATAGCACTTGTTGATGGGTAGTATCTGAGGTTTGAAAAATAGGCTAGGATGGAGGCATGATGTATAATGAAGTTATGAACAGGAATTTGAGGTCCAGGAAACTACGCTGTGGTGGTTAGAGAAGAAATTCGGGAATAAGTGATAAGAAAAAAAGAATAGTGTTAATAATATTTATTTGGAGACTAGGCGCCAATAGGCTATTTTTTAATTTATAAAATACATGAATTCCAGCAACAGGAAAAATGTGCAAGTGCAAACTATCTAGAAAAAAAAAATACAAGAACAGATTAGCGAGAGCTGTAACATTGTAGATGCCTAAGAATTGTTACTCAAGTTTTGGATGAGTCTTCACATTCATCATGGAATTATAACATGTGAAATGGAGAAACCACCTTCACTGCTCCACTTTTATTTCACCATTCCCACTTTATATAAAGAATTTTAAAAAAAATTTGAACACATTTCTCATTGAATTAGTTCTAGCAATTTACTTTAGACTACTAAAATTCTTTTAGATGGTTTCTAATTGACTCTAACTTCAAACTCGTTTATGTTGTAATAAATAGGTGTAGTTTGGATTTTAAAATTAACTTGCTGGCTTGAGAAAAAAATCGGGCAGTTGAACATCAATGAGAAATAGATGGGAGAATGAATCTAGATGTCAGATCTTATAAGTTGGTGGTATATGTTCTTATAAAAAGATTCTGAAGAATAAAAATAGTTCTAACAAATGTAAAGTAAAATATAAAGGAGAAATTTGGTAGATTTATCGTCACCATGATGCCACAAATTGTTACATCAAATCTGAAGGATTCTTCACCATTCACATGCAATCGTTCCATGGGAGCAAGAAAAAATAATTAAATCAAATAAGTATTTGATTCCCAATTAGTGTATCAGTAAAGACCTTGAAAGAGGAATTAGTACAGTCTCAATTGAATAAAATTTTCCTAAGATATTACAAACTCATCCTTGAATCCACTAAGATAGTTTGTAGCGATAATCTGACTCCTAAACCTTCACAAACTTAAAAACTCCTCACCATATTTTATATCACTTTGATAGCAAGTGTGAACATAAATCCGATTTTGTTGATATTTTCCTGTTGTAGTCCAAGACCAAACTAGGATCCTTTGAATATCGTAGACCATTGTCGTATTGGGATTCTTGTACTAGCACGAACTAAAAAACTATTACATAACTCAAACTTACGAAATTAAGCTGCATGACATCTTACTGAGATATTAACCTTAGCAGTATTTTGTTTTTGTTTCAACTTGCAAGGATTTCTTATGCTGGGATTAGTGGGCAGAAACACATGTTTCACTTGATCAGGAAAAACAAAAACTATCTATTTGTTCCCAATCAAATCACGAGTAGATCAGTTTGATACCTTCCTGCAACTTGGGCCATCATTTTCTCAATCTAGATCACCGTTTGTTCTATCGAATTTATTGAGTGTTAACATCTAACCTCACATATGACATATCTGATCTATTGGTTTCTAAGTGCATAACCTATACATTTTGTCATGTTATGCTAGCTTTGTAGGCATTAGATATGCATCCAGGCAAATGCTGAAATGGTATATAGATATTCTTTGGATTTGTAAGCTATACCTAGATCTATTCATCTCTATATTGGCTACTCTTCAATAACAGGTTGAGGCATAACAAAATGCCAGGGGATCTTTACTGGTAAACCTTTAGCATCTATGGTTATAGAATCATAATTGTAGCCTTTTCCAACTATTTGGGTCATTTTGTGGATCCACATTCGTTAGGTATTTTTATGTAGGGCTATCTCTGATGTTATTCCATGTTTCACCACATCTGTCCTCACAACCTCCGTCCATGTATCTTAGGTCTTCCCCTCCTTTTCTTATTATCTTTATCACATCACAAACCAAAGTGTCTTCCTCGTTAGAGCCACCTTAAATCCTTGTTGTATAGATCGATACCATCTCAATCAATTTTGCATCATTTTGTCTTTTATTTGTCCACCTCCTTTAGCTCCTCTAATATATTCATTTCTCATTTTATTTTTTCTAGTTTACCGCACATCGATCTTAATATTCTTATTTCTACTGCATTTAACTTGTTTTCATGTACCATCTTTATTGCTTAACACACTGTAAGCCATACAATGTGGTAGGCCTTATAGTTATTTTATACAATTTTCCCTCTAGTCTCCAAGCTATGTGGCTATCACACAATATTCCAGATGCACCTCTCCACTTCATCCATCCACCTCAAATTCTATTATATAAATCTTCATCTACCTTCTCATTATTTTGTACAATAGATGCTAAGTAACGAAACTGGTTGCTTTGTGGTATCTCTTCATCATAAATCTTGGTATCACATCTTCATTCTGCTCTCACTAAATTTATATTCCACATACTCTATCTTTATTCTACTAATTTTAAGCCCTTATCCTTTAAAGATTTGCTCCATATGTCCATTTTAGTATTTGATCTAGTTCCTTTTTCGTCAACGAGCACCATAACATTTGCGAATAACATAATTGGCAAGTGAACGCACTGTTCAGTTTAAACACTTGATCCAAAAACATTATACATTATATTAAATGGTTCATATAAATTATTTTGGTTTGGAGGCACTGGATTTATGTCCCATCATTAGGTCTAGGTTTTGAAGAAAGTAATTGCACTGAACCACGGAAACATGAAAGTAATTTTTACTATATTAGTGTTGATATTGCATATAGTTTCTCCTATGTAACATTTCATGGTGCACATATATCTTTCAGCCATTATACATTTTAATATTGTGGTCGCAGGCCAACTTACTGCCTCCATATGTTATCTTTGCGTCCGCCACTTTTAGCTCGATATGGATCAAAATACACTTTGTTTTGTTTTTGAGTTATATTATTATTTTTCTTTCACAGATAAAGCAATCACCTGTATTTTATTTATAGTACTGACTATGATTACACGCTGATGCAGGTATACTGAAAAAATCATTAAACTTCTACACTTATTAAGCTGAAACCTTTCTGGTACATTTTTCCAGGCATAAGCAATCAGTCAAACAAGTAGGAGCTCTGGCAATGTTGATCATTGCTGCTGTTCTTTTAAGTGTTGGGGAGAGCTCTGGCAGAGGTTCCAGTGGCACTGGAACAGATCAAGTTTTATTTCATGGAATTATTCCTGTAATGGTTGCTTCTGTGCTCTCTGGTTTTGCTTCTTCATTGTGTCAGTGGGCTTCTCAGGTTAATTTTATAGCATTCTAGTTCTGAACAAAACTGTTTCTCAACAGTCATTGTTTTTACACTACCACTACTGATTTGCTTATTTTGCAGGTTAAGAAACACACTTCATACTTAATGACCATAGAAATGTCTGTAGTTGGAAGTTTATGTTTATTGGCGAGTACCTACAAGTCCCCAGATGGAGAGGCTATCAGAAAATATGGATTCTTTCATGGTTGGACTGCTTGGACTCTGGTAATCGTCCTCATTGTTGCCCTTTCATTATCATCTCTTTCTTCAACTGTAATTTGAGAATTGCATTATCAATTCCTGCTCTCTTATTTTTATTTTATCTTATTGTGTTACATGTATTCCTCATTATGTGTAATGTAAGTTATCCCACCTAAATAGATGAATAGTTTTGCAACCTTGTAGTTTGGAAACCTTTAATTCTAGACCTGTAAACTTGCAGGTCTTTGTTCAAGAGCATATTTCAGTTCTAGGTTTTGATAGAATTAAGATCTACTAGTTTCATTTTCTTGTTGTTTCTCAGTAGTTTCATGAAATCTGTTACAGACTTGGAATCATTAATTAGGTTTATATATTATCTTAGGATTTGAAACTACATGTTAACATTTCCATATCAAAATGAAGACATTTTTCCGCCAACATGCTTATTTGCATTCAATATTGCCTATATAAGAAGCTGTTAAAATATATCAGTACAATTATTTGTTTGCTGAAGGATTAGTAGACTTGATAGAATCAATTTAGCTCTGTAACCAAATTTATGCACTGATGGAGCTGGATGACATCAATTTTGTTGAATACCTCTATGTCTGCATGTATTGTCCATGTCTTTAGCTGGTTTTCTCCATTTCGGGAGAGAATTGTGTTATATTAAATAAGTGAGGGTTTTTTTTTAACTTAAATGAATCAGGAAGTTTGACATAGTGTGAACTTGAATTGACAGCTATCTTTATGGGCTCTTTGGTTGATAGGTTTTACCGAAACAAGTTTATAAGAAACTCAAATGAAGGTATTCTCCAAAAATGATTGTTTGATTGTTTTCAAAAAAACTCATTTTGCCAAATCTGGCAAGTCATAAACCTGAAAAACGAGTTATGAAATACAGGTCCTTCCCTATTTTTCATAAAATGCATTTTCCAGAAACCATGTTTTACAGTCATCTATTTTAAAAAAACTCACAGACAACTAATTAGTGGTTTTGCAGGATTACAAAAAAGGGATCAGGGAATCATAGTAAACAGGCATTGGAATGAATATAGGAAACAATGGGCCACTTAGTATGCTGGATGCACATAAATAGGGATGTCTAACATATTCATTTAATATGGGTGCTTATGATATTATTCACTTGATCATAGGAATTGTTTATTGATTGGTGAACTACAAAATTGCTATTGTGAGGCTTTGTCCATCCACTTGATGGAATATTTTATTGTCATTAATTTCAGAATGTATGTTCTTAGGAGTTTATGATAGATTAGGTATTCTTATCTTATTGTTAATAACATCAGGATCTTTTCTCGGATTAGTTTTAAGTCTGGTGAGAGTCAGAGTCCCTTTATAAGTTGCAATATAACTTCTAAGTGCTCATGAGTTTGCAAGTATTGGAGCCATGGTTCGCCGTATCAGGCTGGTACAGGCTGGTCCGTACCGGTTCGACACGGGTATCTGGTACAGGTGGTGTACCGACACTCGGTATGTCGAAAAGACTCTGTACCATACTGTACTGACACAATGCTAGTGTGGCACCGATATAGGTCCGGTACCGGGACGACGAACCTTGATTAGAGCAATCCTTCTGTCTGTTGAGCTTGTAGTCTTGTTCGGAGTAGGAACTTATTTAGAGAGAGCTATATATTTACTTTGTACCAATTTAGCGAAGTTTATATAATCATGCTGGCCAGAGGGTAGTATGTATCTATGTATGTATGATACATTTTGAAACAGTTGAATGTCTTATATCATCTTCTATTCATGCTGCTTGGAAACAATTTATGGATGCTATATTATAATTTTTTTTGATGCATATACTGCATTGTACCAATATCTTCTAGGTATTTATTCACTGCAACCTCTAAGGGCCTGTTTGGAAAATCCAACAAGATTGGTCTGGATTTCCTATAGGAATCGGGCATGTTAGCCTACTCAGCCTGTTTTCTTTTAAAGGCCCGTCCTAGTTTAAGCTTAAATCTCATCTATGGGCCTGTTGGACTGTGGGATAAAAAAAGACCTATGGAGATCTTTTCTTTTCTTCCATAAGATTTGGGTTGGAGAGGAATTGGGTTCATATGGGCCTTATTTAAATAGATTGTGTAATCTATGATCCTATGGGAAATCCAGCCCAATCCTGCTGGATTTTCCAAACATGCCCTTAATTGTTGTTATAAACCTTTCATCTTCTCGTTTTTTGGGAATTCCCTACTTTGGTAGGGAACAACTGATATTTCAACATATTAAGTGATGTCTGAACAAATATGACTAATTGGAAACTTGATGTTTTCTACACTAGTTTCATAAGAGTTTAGTTGAACATCATTCCATGTGTTACATACACAACAAATGGGAATCTTTTTGGCACAGTGTCTGGGATAGCTGTGTTAATGACAAACGTCACAGACATGTCTTAAGAACATGATGTATAGAACTTGATAGCTTCAAATGCTTCTATATGTTCAAGCATTTTAAAATCTTGATGGCATATGTGATTAGAAGAACTAATTTCTTCAGCATTCACGCTTTCTGTTTGTCCATCTTGTAGCTAAATCTTCTTACTGGACCCAAGTCTTCTATTCCTGAATCGCCTTATACCATGCACAATTTCAAACCTATCCCTTTTGTTGTGGTTGATAAATCTCACACTACATCAGAATATTAGAATTGAACAAGAGAAAGTTGAGGGAACTTCAAAGCAACTGCTATGGGTCATTTACTTCGTCATGAGCATATGATTGTTTACTTGATAAAATGGATGAACTTAGCCTCCTTGATATAGTGAATTTTTCTATCATTTGGAGATAGCGTAAGTGCTATATAGCTATGCTCTCTCCCGCTCAGTCACAATCTTATGCTTTGTCTCAGTTACCGACCATATCCAATGCTGTTGGTGGAATCCTTGTTGGGCTTGTAACAGCTCATGCTGGTGGTGTTAGAAAGGCAAGTCGATCTTTTATACCTAGACAGTGAAAGAAATGTGTTACAATTTTTTCCCCCTTTTGCATTTAGTATCAGCTGCTTGTGTTTATGCAGGGTTTTGTCATAGTCTCTGCGCTACTGGTTACTGCCATGCTGCAGTTCATATTTGATGGAAAACCACCATCTCTCTACTGCCTTGCAGCGCTGCCTCTCGTTATCAGCAGCATTTTCATATACCAGAAATATCCTTATAAGAAGAAGGAAGACTAACCATCAAGACATTCTTGTGGGTCTGTATGCCCTGACATGGTTTATTTTCTACTAACCAATTCTCACATTGTTTCTAAAACCCTGATTTGAAGCTCTTGTATGTAACAGTATTGTAGTCAATACAGGATTCTAATTTTACAGATGACGTTTATGCTTGACATTGTCCCAAACTATGAGAGAACTAGATGAGAATTATTCTCCATTTAGTAAGGATTTATTCAAAGGTATATTACTTCAGAATTCCACTTATTTGACTTGATACTTCCCTAATATCTTTTATAAAATGCTTGGTTATTCAGAAGTGTCAATAAAAATCAAATCTAAAAATTCTGCATATATATATATATATACATATTTTTTTTTTTTTTTTTTCTGAGTAGAAGTGGAAGGTAAAGCCTGCGAATTTTATTTAGAAAGATATGTACAAGCAGAGGAAGAAAAAAAGGAAAAAGAAAAAAAGACGGTACAGCTATGGTAGGATCACAGATATCTCATTCCACAAGAAGCTGTGAGCTGCTTAGGCCTTAAGATTGCCAGGACAACCGAGGTCCTTCCATTGTTTACCAGAACCAATTTGTTGCATGCTCCTGTAGTTTTTGTGAATTCTTCTACTTCCTATCTGTAATGGGAAGACTGCTGTATGGAGTAAAAAGTTTGTAACTATGTTCGAAAAACTGGCTCAGACACTGACTTTGATGGTATCATTGATCAGAATTCAACTGCTGGCCGACAGATATGTAGGATAATGTACCACAAAATTGGCAGAATGTCATGTACATTAAGATCTCATACCTAAAATACCCTAAAAGCTACTAGCATGGAAATGATGATGCAGTTGATTCCTGTCCCGGATGACAATTTTTTTTATTATGGATGGTAAATCTTAATTCCTAATCTCATATATGAATGTAGTAAATCAATGTATTTTTACTTTACCCGGTCGACTTCTCTGGGGCTTGAAACATTAGATGACAATGTGAGATTACCGTGCGGAGTGCCCGCGCTATCAACTTCCGCTACCGCATTGAAGGAAGAGACGTTATGCCCAGGCTTGCAGTTGGTTGGGCCCAAGCCAATTCAAGCATAGCCTGTAAATGTGTCTGTTTCCATTTGGACCAGGTCATGGCTTGAAAAGATCCATTTGTTGCCCTTCTCGTGACTATGAGGACCATATCTAGTTTGCATGCTTGGAGCCAGAAAGATGGCACTGGTTTATATGTCACGTTTCGCTTGAGAACTATTTCAGATTTTTTAAGGACTTGCAACCCGCAACCCAACCTCGTCCTTCTTCCACATAAATATATATAGTATATGTGTGTATACGTATGTATGTATCTATGCATATAATATCGATCAAACGATCGGGAGAGACTAGGATATTCTCGAGTGTATCTCTACTCAAATCTAATCAGATCATGATTGGACGATGGTAATCCTATATCGGTGATTAACTATCTCTAAACCGCTTCGATACAGGCGATTAAAACTTGGACATATGTGCATGCGTGTAGTCCCTCTTTTGCTATGTAACACTATATGTACAAGAAATTTGGAAACATCAAGGATAAATAAGAGAGAGCAGAGAGAAATTGGTGAAGATTCAAGATCCTCGGCAAACAGTAATCTTGTGGGCTAAGAGAAAATTTTGAAAATCAGTCATGCTTACCTAGCCAAATGTGAAGAAATCCAAGCTAGGTAGAGTTTGAGAGCCTTATGGATCTCGGATGGTGATGCCAATACTAAATTATTTTATGTCTATGGCTAGTAAAAAGGTCTATATCAATATAAGAGTTTTGAAAGATGAGAAGAGTGACATTTGCTTCATGTGTGTATGCGTGTATGTTTTAATTTATAAAAATTTCTACATGGAACACTATTGTAATCGACCTTTACAACTAGTTAATTTTTACGCACTCCTATATGAAAAAGAATCGTTACAACTAGTAATAACTTGCATATATTAGGCAATCATTCTATTAGATGTGATCAAAGACATTCGCAAAACATTTATCACCCATTATTTTGTTGTGAGCAATGCCATGGTAACTCGGAAAAGTATCTCAGGTGCCTTGCACCAATGACCAATATACTCAATGGCATACTTCAAGATGCCAATTCAAATAACAATTCACCTCACCAGCGGAGTGAGCCTTTTTTGGTGACTTATTTGAGCGACCGAAGCATTATTGCTCTTCTGTTATCCTAATAAAATTTAGTCCCATGTTTAACGTGGAACCTAACGTCCATTACTTCCGTTACAACATAAACAGTGGAGTGACTGGAGTCAAGGATTCTGTTATAACAGGATAACAGGGCTTTTCAACCTTGGAGGTACACGTACCGGGGGTTTCTGAAACTCAAAATCCATCGAAGGGGAAAACGATGAAGAGGCAGAGCAGCGTTATCTCCATCACCGAAGAGAGAATACGAAGCGAAAACAGAGCCAAGATAGAAGATGATAGCTCTCGGGGTCTCGTCACCACCCTCCTCCTCCTCGTCATTTGGGCTCGCTTCCTTTGCCTCTCCTCCATCTTCTTCGCTTAGAATTTTGTCTCCCTTTCCTTCTCTGAAGTCATCCTTCCGTGGAATCCGGATTGGGAACGACGTCCGAGCTCTGACGCCGTTGCCGTCGCGCGGCGGCTGCGGCGGCGGCGGCGGACGGATGGTGGTGAGGATGGCGAAGAGGAGGGAGGAGATGAAGGAGATTAGGGAGAAGACGACGGAGGAGCTCAACGAGGAGGTCATCGACCTCAAGGGGGAGCTCTTCATGCTCCGCCTTCAGAAGTCCGCCCGGAATGAGTTCAAATCAAGCGAATTCCACCGCATGCGCAAAAGGGTATACTTTTATCCCGATTTTTTTTTTCTTGAAAGGTGGAAAAATCACAATCTCTTTAATCTGAATTCTTGCTTTTCTGCTGTTCAAAATGTGATTTTTTAATCTTTTGTAGGGTTATTGATTTGAATTTCTGATCAAAAACATCACGAAAATAGTGATTTTTGGCCCCGTCTGGTTTTAGTTCTTTGCCATGTGATAAACGATTGATAAATAGTGTTAGTCGTGAACTAGTGGGTAGTGGTGCAATAGTTAATAGAATGGAGGAAAGAGCTGCCTGGAAGTTAGGGTCTTTGGATGGGTATCTGAAGATAGGTAATGCCATCGTATAAGCAAAGAAGTATAAGTTGATGTTGATTCATGAATCATAAATAGGTTTGCAATTTGGATAATTTATTTTCAAGGGAATGAAACTTGAAATGCCGTTTATTTAATCTTGTTGCGAGTTGTTAATCAGTATAACGGATTTACGAATCGATTGAAAAATGATCTTATATGATGTGCTAGATGGAGCTGATGTTAAAAATGTTGTTGGATGACGTTGGGAGTTTGATACTTTCTGCATCATAGTTAGTGTTGTTGAGGAGATGCTAGTAGCAAGCATTCATTTACAAAGCAGAATGAAAGAAATAAGAATTGAAAATGACCAAATTAAGGTAAAAAAAAGAAGCATAGGTTAGTTAACAATTGTAAAACTTTTCAAGGATATAAATGGATTAAGGATAAGAAATATCGTGGCGTTTGCTTCTTTTTTTTTTCATTTTTACTCTCGCACCATAGAATATTCATTTGTCACTAAGGTTGTATTTGGGAGAGGAATAAGAAATAATAGTCATTTAACCCACTTTTCCACCCTTTTTCAGCCAAACACTCATTGGAGCATTTGAATCAAATCAATTTTTCAGAAGGGCAAAATGGGTATTTTTAAAAAATTGGTACCTGACTTTTTTCCTTCCCAACCCATTTATCCCATAATCCCATTTAACCTAGAAATAAATTACTCTAGCATGCAGGATGGAGTAATTTATTCTGAAGCAAAGAGGAGTAGGAGTAAATTAACCTAGATTTCTGTATGCTAGAGTAAATTACTCTAGCATGCAGGATGGACCTCAAGGATTTCTGTATTGCTCTACCATGACATCAGGCTGCTTTGCCCTATCCCAATTGCATACCGAAGGTTAATTTTCTTTGTAAAATCATGATTAACCATGCAACTTCTGCCTCACCTCGTACACATAATTACACATTCAACCTATGATATTCTTATGCATATTCATCAACAAGATTCCTTCTTGCTAACTTGTATGTTGCATTACAAAGCCCACTCAAGTGAATTTGGAAAACAGTGGTTTTCAACCTAATTGTTATGTCATCCCTACTATCTGATGAATGTTCTGACCGATAAACCTATCGATTGATGCCCTTCTTCTAACATGCCTATTGCTTTAATTTGCAGTCCTCGAATCCAAACTATTCTCATCTTCAGTATGGAGTACAATAAATATTTCAATATATCTTTAGGAAAATTATGTTCCATATATCAGGATTAGCATGTTGATAAGAGACATAGATCAATAATTATCCTTACAGGTAGACTATAAATACGTTAGTGTTGTTGAGATATTAGCGAGATTCATAGAAAATTATATAAGATAAAATAAGCTCTGAATTGCATTCTGGATTGGAATAATGGGAGGTGGTGGGTGTCAAAGGTTGTGATAGGTGAAAGAATGGCAGTCAAAGGTGTGTGATAGGTGAAAGAGTGGCAGGGGGCTTGGGTGAGGTACGGCCGGTGGTGAAGGCTGGCGGGCATGGTCCGGCAAGACAAATGAATGGAGAAGAGGATGAGGTGGTGGAGGGGGTCTCGGTGTGGTCTTGGAAAACAGAAAATCCATCCCCTCTTTTTTGTTCCAAATAAGGAGAAGGGCATTGCCTTCACAAGCAAGCCCGGTGGCAATTTGGGCTTGTCCCAGGTAGCAAATAAAATAATACCACAACAATTTGGATGTTTCTCATTATCTGTTAGATAAGGGCTATGTCGATCATTTGATTTTCTCACACATTAATTGAGGGAACAATTTGATATAATGTGATTTGTGAAATCTATTTTACAAGAGAATATGATTCAATCTAAAGTGCTATTTATCCGAATCTTAAAAAAAAATCCTTCCTTTGATCTCCTAACTAAACTATTCTTAATATTCCCAAAATTTTTCTCCCCTGTATGCCTCTCCATTTGGCACATATACATCACATATCACAACTGAAACTTAGGTAAGTTGGGACAATATTGATATTACATACAGAGTTATCTGCAAAATGATAACAATTTCGTCTTATTTCCTTGCAAATGTGTTTGGCCAGAACATGTGAATGATGCACCCCAAAACTGAACCTTGTGTACCACTTAATCAAATGCCTATATGTTCCCCCACTTATGCCCTGAGAACTACTAGCAGAGATTTATTTTCTAGCATGCAATAGTCTAAAGAAAAACTAGTAGCGAAAAAAAATTGTGGATGCACATTATGGATATCAGAACAGTCTTGAGATACATTTTCTTGAGTAAGCATGATTTCATTAATTGTTATAACTAATCAAGATCTACATCCAACTGAATGAACGGACTTTAAGAGAACCCTGAACGATAGTTATGCTTATTGTTTGTCAATATTGTATTAGCGGTAACAGTAGGTCCAGTTCTATCAAAAGTTGTGATGCATCTATGGATCCTCTACCTTCTCTTAGAAAAGAAAACAATGAAGAATGGAAAAAGAAAAGGCTCATTCAAGTACAACTCGACTGATCCTTATTAACTCCTTTCCAGCCAGACTAGAGAATCGGAGTTAATTGGAAAAGTTATTGTTCATTTAGAATTATATCCTAATTCCTGTTTCACTTTTAATCTACATTCAGATTGCTCGCATGCTGACTGTTAAAAGAGAGAGGGAGATCGAAGAGGGGATCAACAAGAGACTGTCAAGGAAACTTGATAAGAAATGGAAGAAAAGCATTGTTGTCAGACCACCTCCATCTCTGAGGAAGAAGCAGGAGGAGCAGAAAGCAGCAGAGGCAGAGAAGTCAACATAAATCAATTTCATGTATGATTATATGCTCATTTTTCTTGCTCTCTGCAAGTTTTCTTTGTTGTACGTGTTAAAAATTAGAAAAAAAATTATAAACTTGCTGGTTCCTTAGTCTTTTCTGTAAGATTGTATTAGGATAGGCTCTTTTTTCTTTATATGTAATCCCTTAATTGCAAATCTATATTATGTGGAAAAAGTATCCCGATTCCATTTTTCTTTAGGAAAAGTGTATTGCTTTCCAGTTCAAAGTTGTTTAAGGGTAAACGACTGCTTTTACCAATGTACTTTTGCTTATTATTGTTTGTGATGAAGACCTGAACCTTTGTTCTTTGCTTCATAGCATTTGTGGATATTGTCCTTATATGGCAGGTTCTAATGCATTCACCGGAGCAATTTTCATCTATAAGAAAAATCTTAACACTAGATTCATTCTGGAGCCAATTAATGGAAAGCATTTTCATGCAATTAGTTATCTTGATCATTGCTTTGTTAAGTTAACAATGTTAACAGTGCTATTCTTTTCTGCAAAGTGTACAGGCTTTGTATCATCTTGCTTTCTCATCTTCTGGCAGTCTATTTCTTCTGCCCTAAGTAATTTATGCGCGCGCGTGCCTACATATATATGTATATACATATACATATACATACATACATACATACATGTATATCTGCGTGCATGTCTCTGTGTGTGTGTGTGTGTGTGTGTTTACATACATATATTTACGCACACACATCTGTATATTCTTGCATGGAGTTATTTCAAAAAGCTAAGGATGAAAATATTAGCCATTTAACAACTTCTAAGCAATTAATTAAAAGAAACCAATGATGAAGAACTATTATTGTAATAAATCTTCAATTATCACAACATAGCAAAAAAAGGTATTTAACTACCCATAGTTTCTTTGTTGGCTTTTTTTTTTTTTTTTTTGCTTTTCCTCTCTGATCATAGAGGAGGGTGAAAACTATTATTGTAGAGACAACTACAAGAGGAAGAAAGAAAGCAGAAGAGCAAATTCTCTCAGGCAGTCATAACCACCCATAGACATATTAACTCAAAGCCAAAACGCCTGGAAAAACTAACAATTACATGGATCGGGAAGGACACAAAAAGGAAATCAGAAGAACCTAGCCTCAAAGAAGCAACTAAAGAACTCTCAAAGGGGCTTGAGGCATGGTGGAAGCCTTCGCCTACCACGAGGACACAGGCCCGGCGGATGGCTTCGAGTACCTCGTTCTCACTAATCCCACTGGAAGAATACTTCTCTTATAAAAAGATCAGGCTGGCCAGTGATAGCACAAGCACTCTTGAACTCAACTAGGGTGGCAAAGCCGAGCAGCAGCAATTTGAGATGAAAAAAGAAGATTCCATGCTTGTAATCACTTGACGCAGATTGAGGAAGGCCATGATAAAAGTCTTTAAGATGGAAATAAAAAGCTATATATATAGATGGGCTTCCTCTAAACAACGAAGCCGAATAAAAGCTAGATGGGCATGGGATTTTATAGGTGGGCATAGACCAATCTCTCTTGGAGTTGTAATTTTGGAACACAGATATCATTACGACATAAGGATTTCTTATCTAATTTTTTTCTGGCAGGCACGGACCACAATTAATTATGAGTCTAACGCGATTTAGGCTACTGTTTTCTCGTGGGCCACTTTGTAGGAATTTCCTGGTTACCGAAGTGCTGGTCTCATATATGACGAGAATGATGAACAAGGACCTTCCTTGATATAGTTTGTTGTGCAATGCATTGGAAATGAATTATTTGTGACCATATCCCTTGTGCAAGGGGATTTGTCAGCTTTTGATCCTATATTATTCTTATAGTATTAAATTAAAAAAGAAATATGCTGATAGATTGCATCAATCAAATTTACTTTTAGATCATGCGACGTCTAAACATCGCATTATTAATAATTTTTACTGAATATAGAATATAATATACTTTTATTTGTTAACCGCATGAATTACTCTCTTTCTCATCTCACTAAAGCATCTCGCATTAATTGTTCAATTTTTTTATTTTTTTTGGAAACGACAGTAGTTCATGGTTAATAGAAGAGCTTTGAATCTCTATATATGTATGTATATATGTATATGTGTTCGCACACATAAATACGTACATATAGTAGATATATTGTAGGCTCGCTTCTTCCACCATAACTACTTATTTGGCAGAACTGTTGGCAGTAGAGCTTTCGAAAGTAGAGCTTTTTGAAATAAAGTCTTTTGAAGTAGAGCTTTTATAAAAAGCTATTTGCTGTTTGACAACTACATTTTTAAAGTGTTGTGGAATTTTAATATATATTTGGTAAACAAACTGAGAAATTACTATGAGTATGACAAAATGATCATAAAGAATATTGCATAGTATTATACAAGAGAGCATAATAAAATATAATATGTATTAAAACATAAATATATAATATAGTATAATATTATTGTAATGTAATATCGTATTGTTATAATATAATATTATATACTATAATATAATAATATAACATAATTTGATATTATGTACATAACATATCAATATATTATGATATAATATAATATAATATTATATTTCTAGTATAATATAATAATAAAGATATAAAATATTAGAAATATTATTATTATTATATATTAAAGGACATTTAGGATTTTTTGTTTTCTTTGTTGGAACTTTCGCAGATTTCTGTAATATAAATGAACATTTTCTGTAATTATAATATTTTATTATAGTTATTTTTGTCCAAAAAAAATATAAATCAAAACAGCTTTCCGACATATGCTAAAAGTACTTTTTTTGGAAAAGTTCTCAATTCTTTTACTAAATATTTCTATTCCATCCAAAAATATTTTTGGAGGGTCAGAAAGTGCTTTCTGGCCACCAAAAATTCTGCCAAACAGGAAAGACATTAAGTTCAAGCTAAGGACTTTGACATGCTCAAGCATTCAGACTCGTGAATCTAAAAAAATTTAGTTCGTGCTTTCTACATCCTCATGTTTTCCCCCTTTGTGTGTTCTTGACGAGGACAGGGAGCATCCAATACAATCAGAACTTCAAAGTGGTGGTGACAACAAGGGAGTCTAAGAGTTTCCAGTGTCTTCCAGACTTGCAGCCCAAAGAAAGGCTGGCCTTCTTAGATAGGCTAACGCCAAGAAACTTAAGCAGCTCTAAAGATTCCGCCGTCCTATTGGCATAAGACAATACCGATGTGAAGATTATATGTAAAAAGGCTCCTAGTTTTGCAGTTTTCTTATCCTTCACTCAATCAATTAATTCCATTTGGATTTCTTAGACTAAGGAAATGATTACATATAGCTTATTCTTTTTAATTGACCTATGAGGACAACCAAGGACCACAACCAAGATCATTTGGTTATCAAGCAAAAAATACAAAGCATCCACAGGATCAGAATTGGTATATTACTATCGGAAAACGTCTGCGTTTGTCCGTTTCTCCTGCATGAACTCAAAACTGGAACAGTTCTCGTGGATACCTAAGTTTATCTCTAGAAAATTATCGAGGAAATATATAGTATGTTCTGAGGACTACAAAATTATCGAACTGAAACTCTTCCTGGATTATATCACTGAATTGATTGGTTAACCATGAAATGTAAATGCTTATGGATTGCTTTGTTGAATCAGCTATCAATCAACTGGTTGGCTTTGGAAATGGTGCACCAAGAGTTCTGGATTATAAAATGAGTTGAGCTTGGGCAGAAATTCCATATCATTTTATATGCTATCGAACACTTGTGTGAGTATAAAGATGGTCGGGTCCTTGCCATGGTATGCATGGTTTTTGTCAAGTGTTAGAGAATGACAGAGATAATTCCTCACTCTCCTGAGATCTCTACAAGACCTCCCTCAGCATCTCAGCCATCCAATGTAGAGGAAGTGAAGTACTCTAATGTAGAAAAAATCAAGGACTCTTACCAAGAGGAACCTGAGATCACCCCAAGCAACATGCACAAGGCAAGACTCTTCTCTCATTTCTGATATCAAAGATTGGTCGAATACCATAATGTCAAAATTAATATACATGCTCTCGAATCATTCTTTCCATTTGCTAAAATTATGCAGGTCCCATAACTACAAGGAAACACCTTCCGAGTTTCAAACCCAGGACCTCCTTTATATGGAGGAGGTTCTGACTGTTGTTCACCTTCTCAGATCACTCTGCTACACTTACAATGAGTTGCTTCTCCTTTTTCTCGAACATTATGCTCATAACTCTTCTTTCCTGTGAGGAAAAAAAAAATCATTAAAATTGGTTGTGTCTCAACTTGCTTTGATTCTTATCCTTTCCAAAATCTCCCACTCCTTCCTTTGTGCACCCTCCAATTTCTAAAAGCTAATCTAACAAATGGCAACCAAATAAGCAATTTTTTCAGTGCCAGCTTAGTCCATTGTAACAAAAATGTAATTCATATACAAGAAGGCAAGTAATAAGAAGGTATCTCTAAGTATTCTGCTTGTTAATGCGCAGGTAGCTGCTGAGGTAGTTGGGACATACATACTTATATTCATTGGCTGTGGATCGTCATTTATAGACCAAAAATACAATATTACACTGGTTGGTGTAGCATTAGCATGGTGTTTCGCAGTAATGGCTCTAGTATACACACTTGGGCACATATCAGGAGCCCATGTCAATCCAGCAGTCACCATTGCCTTCGCCACAGCCGGCCGATTCCCTTGGAAACAGGTAGTGGTTATCAAATGATTCAAATTGGTGAGCCTCATCAAATATATATATTTTTTCTGATCTCAGGCATTTTATTTCTTTCAGGTCCCTCTGTATGTGGTAGCTCAAATGCTGGGTTCTATCCTTGCAAGCATCACTCTAAGATGGCTGTTCGACGGCAATCCTGCAGTTGTGATGCTAACACTTCCTGATAAGTCGACGAATGATCTCAACGTTGTTGCATGGGAGATTATCATCACGTTCATCTTGATGTTTGTTATATCTGGTGCTGCCACTGATGACAGAGGGGTATAGCAATCAATTCCTTCCATATCTCTCTATGTTTATGCAAGATCAGTATGTACACCTACCTAGGTGTTTCCTCTGCTTTTGTAGAGCCAATATAGGGCACCACCCTGACTTTAATCTGTTCTCCAAGAGAAGCAGCTGGGCAAGAGTGAAAACATATTGTATGCTAATTTCTTAATTCTAAGGTTTGATGATACCATTCTCCCCTCATTTCTCTTTTTCAGCAATTATTTTGTGATCTTGAACTTATATCAAGCAGCCATAATAACATCAATCCTGCCAAGATGATACACAGCTAGCTTGCTTGCAGTCCTTTGGTCCTTAATGGACACTCGAGATCTAATCCTCCCTTTTTATACACTTTAGGTTTCAAGGATTGGGGACTACTTTAGGTGTCCTGATCATCAGCGCATAGGGATGGCCATGGACCACAATTACCAGTTTTTATTCCTTTTCTTAGTTTTTAAGAAACTTGCAGCTTTTTTCTCTTCTGAATCAGATGACCTGCTATTTTTTAAGCAAGGTATGCAGTTCGGTACCGGTATCCGGTACGGATGTTGGTACGTCCAAAAAATCCATACTGTACCATACTGACATTGTGCTAGTATGGTACTGGCACAAGGTCCGGTACCGAGACGGCAAATCTTGGTTTTAAAACCATGCTTGTGTTAGCTTAGATGATCATAGTTGAAGCACCATCAAAACTTACAAGAGGAGCTCCCTAAAGAATAATTAATTTGATTTGATCTTCTATTCAGAAATTGCAATGACGTAGAATCTTACTCAAAAAGGCTAGCCAAGAAGATGAGGACTCTTACGGGCATGCGTTTAGTCCCACATCAGCCATGCACTGAGTAGAACTTTATATATAGGGCCAAGATATCTAACGAACCTTTGCTTGGCTAGCCTTTTGGGGTGAGGTCTTGGGTCATTGCAGAAATTGTAACTAGTATCAACAGTCTGCACTCTCAGGGGTCATGATGCTTGTACATCAACCCGATTAGCATTTGTAAATATATTTAAACTAACTACTCTGTTCTAATGATAAATGACAGATAAAGGAGCTCTCTGGAGTTGCAATAGGTGTGACCATCTTCTTTAACGTCCTCATAGCTGGGTAAGGTGACTAATCTTATCATCATCTCCATTTAATAGGAATCTAACGACCACCCAAGGAACTCTTCAACTAGTTTGGTCTTGTTGGCTGGTTGATTTCATCTAATTCTGTAAAAATAGCTACCAGATTCTTCTACTTCTTCCCCCCAATCTGAGGAATGATCTAAACTAACATCTACTCAATTAGATTAACTTTTTTTTTTTTCATGTCAACCAACATCTGGAGCAACTAGCTCAAACTACCTGCATGGGTATCTAAGCCATGACTCCCAGTAACTTTATTCATACAATCCATTGTTTAGAGTTGTGATGGCTGGTTTTACGATAAATGTGCAACCATATATGTCACGCCCCCGCTTGCACGAGGCACGTGAGGCACCCAGCGCCCACATAGGGGCCACATGAGGGGGGAATACGGGGCTCTCCTGCCAGATATTGTCCAGTTCCGGAGCTTCACGCAAGCGTCCTTCACTCCTTTCCGATTTTATTTTCTTTCTAAAACACGTCTACAGAATTTGGAGACACCCGCCTCATATGCCCAGACTCTGGAACGACTCTTTCCGATGTGAAACTATTGGGCCTCACAATATAGCTCCTTTTCTATTGTTATTATCATCAATTGATTCTCTTTTCCATCATATAAAATGACCCTTCATATTTGGCAGGAAAGTAACTGGGGCTTCCATGAACCCTGCAAGGAGCTTAGGACCAGCCTTTGCAACAAAAAACTTTCACAAGCTCTTGCTATACATAGTAGCACCAGTGATTGGGGCAGTTGCAGGATCTACTGTGTACAATCTCCTACGCTTGCCTGAAAACCCTACGATAAAGATCGTCACAAGTAATTTTGACAAGATCGACAGCCAGTTCGAGCCCACATACTCAGGTTTGTAATAACACGTGAACCTTAAAGCCATGATGTATTCTGCCTTGTCCCACAACTTCTTTCAGCTCCGCGGTTAAATGATTAAATTCATTTAATACAACATTGCTTCACTGCTTTCACTCTTAGATGCTAATCCTCTCTTCTGTCTCATAACTAATATGCCATGTTTTGACAGGAAAATCTATGGAGCTTCCATGAATTCAGAGCATCGCTGCTTGGCATTTTCCATCTGATTCACATTGCACAGTATCATCTCTATTCACAAAGATGCTTTTTGCTGAAGATATAGAAGAGAAGAAAGTATGAGTTAAAGCAGAGCAAGTGAATACTTGCTTTTAGCAGTCTCTCATACATTAGCGGCAACTAATTCTGCAATAGAGAATGAGGTGGTTGCGTCTCTCAACCTGGCAATGCTAAAGACATTATTTTCTTTGAATTATCAAAGAAGCCTCCCAAACTGCAACTTTTTTTGCTGGTTGAGTAATTGCATTTACTTCAAGGATGCAAAGAGTTCAGGGGTTATTCGCAGCTTCTTTTGAGTGAAAGTGTAATGATATTTGCAGCTTTCAGGTGCTTGCTGTTGTTGCCTCTTCTATGGTTATCTTTGATTCCTTACAAAACTATATCAATAGCCCACATCTTTTTCCATCTATCAGAATATTTTCTATTTTTCTAACAATCTTTCTGGAACTGTATTTTTTTTGTGTGTGTGAGAGAGAGAGGGAGAGAGACCCACAAGCCCCAATTAGGACTCTCAATGTGCCAGGCCGGCAGGCCTGAATAAGCTGAATTCCCGACCCAGAAAAGATCAGATTACCTCAGGTTTTAGCTCTACATGCTGAGGTTTGGCCTGGAAATTTAACTTTCGGGCTGGAACTCCCATCATGATGAGTACAGGGAAAGCATAAGCCTTGGAGTCTAACAAACTCTGTGTGACTTTCCCATTATATAGAGAAGATGATGCTGCAGTTTCTAGCTGCTTGTTCTTACTGCCTATTCTATGGTTATCTTTAATTCCTTACCGTAGAATTACTTCAATATCGAACATCTTTCTCGGTTGAAATGTTTTCTGTTTGCAAGGACTACTCAAGAATCTGAATTATTCCATGGGCAGCAAGGTTCCTGATTATTAAACTTGTGAAATAAAGGAATTATGCAAACAAATTTTCTTGTCTGTCACATTTCCAAAAATCCTTGTGACACCTGAACTCGAATCTCCTGCAAAACATGAGCAAATCATAGACTTAAGGTGCTAATTTTTCTTAATTTGAACATTTGAGTTTCTGATCCTTTGAGGTGCGAAGACTTTTAATATTGTGATAGATTAATACTAGCCAGTAGCAGGCAAAATATTTCCAGGCATGATAAAATGCATTTTATTATATACACCTGCTAGAAACAACCTGACTAACAAGTATGAATGAGAAATATCATGAGCTTCATGCGAAAGGGAAAGTTCAATGCGAGAATTTCAGATGAAAGTATTTGGAGTACTAAGGTAGCTGTTTGTTGCTTTGCAGCAAGAATATTTTAAATTGCATTGTAATAGCAACTTGATAACCTTTTGCGACAGCTCTCTGGGAACAGAACAAGATTCTGTTAGATGGAAATGGACGAAAGTTGAATGCAAGAATATCAGATGAAAGTGTTTGGAGTACTAAGGTAGCTGTTTGTTGCTTTGCAGCAAGAATATTTTAAATTGCATCGTAATAGCAACTTGATAACCTTTTGCAACAGCTCTCTGGGAACAGAACAAGATTCTGTTAGATGGAAATGAACTTTGAAGTGAGAGTATACTACTAAAACGCATCCATCCCATTCTTAATTATGGGGTTGTGGGATCTTTGCTCGAGTCCCTTTGGAAATGCCCAATTACCTCCCAGACTTTGATCTTTGCTTGGTTGGCGATCCACTATAAGATTCTTACAGGCAAGAATCTCAAAAGAAAAAGATGGATTGGCCCTACTATTTGCTACATGATATGCCGTACTGGCTCGAACCGGACGGCATGGAGCATACCGTATTGTACGGTTCGGTACAGATATTCAGTTCGAATGGCATACCAACACTTAGGTATGTCAAAAAAAATTCTGTACCGTACCATACCAACACAATACTAATGTGGCACTTGTATAGAATTCGGTACCGAGACGACGAATCTAATCTCAAGATCATATTTTTATTAGATGTTCTTTTGTTTCTTGCCTGTGGCAGGTGTTTGCATCTAAATTAGGTGTCTTCTACCAAATTAGTCATCTTGCCGAGAACCCAATGCAAGGGTGGGTTGTACTTGTTATGGTGCTTAAATAGTGCTGTGGCCAGAGAGCAACTCAACAAGTTTCTCAGATAAGGAGGAAGATCAAGACTTGTTGGTGCCCAAAGTTCTACCTTATGAAAGAATGGATCATGCAGGTGTCACAGTAGATGAGAGACCCACTATTTCCTATTTTCTATAAACTGGAGCTAGTTTGACTTTGTTTTTCTTCTTACTCCTTTTGTGTTCCTTCCCCTCTTCTTTTATTTTCTCTTTTTCCTTTGTTTCTCTCTTTTGAGGGGATGTACTTTCATTCTCTTAATGAACCCTTTGGGCCTCATCTCGTTTCCTCTCAAAGAAACGAAGAAAAAAATTGTGCTAGAGCAAGTTAGAAGACAATGAAGGATTATGAAACATAAAATACACTACTGACAGCAACTTTGAATGAATCAGAGGTGTTTCATAGGTTGCAGAAATTAAAATGCCAAATTGAATGTTCAGGTCCATTGCAGCCAGTCCTAAGGTTCAGCCAACTCAAAGAATCCTTAATTTCACAAAATTAGTTATCTATTACTGCAATATTCTGAAAGAAATTCATCATCCTGCAATTTTTCAAACTTCTGCAATATATTCCAGATCCTTATTTCAAGAGACCAACAGAATAACTAACTCATAGAGTGGTTAGATCCTGCTATATCAGATTATGAGCAAGAATCTTTAACACTCAGATCCTTGGAAACAACAGAGTTCAAAAGAGAGGGAAGGGTAAAAAACTTAACTTTGTTTTCTAAGGTATGTCGATGATATGTAGTTGATTCACGGTATTTACTTCAACTTGTATAACCTTCCAATACGAGAAGAAAATCAACAATATATGATGATACAAGGAGATATTAGTCGGATAACAGAGCATGAGCCCAATATTCATGGTTCTGGAAGCTTGGAAAAAAAAGTAAAATAAGGAATAATGAAAAAGATGAAACCATGGCGTACCAAAAATTAGGTGGTGGAACCCTGAAAGGGAAAAACTGAACCAAACCTCCGTACAAAACAATTGGTGGAAAACTGCAGCAAATGGTTGAAACGGGCCAAATATATTAGCTGAATGACCAGAGATTTTCTTAAAACCTCTAAATGCAAGCCAAATATACTTCGAAAAGGGTCTCCTCACAGAATGTTGAGGTCTCAAAGGCAATATTTTATGAAATGGTAGAAAAAAAAGAAAGAAAAGGACATACAAGACTTTGAAGGCTATGAAATGAATTTACATTAAAAAGACATTTATATTAAAAAAGGCATTTATATGAAAAATGGTGTTTATACAGAAAGTTAATTAGGAAAAAAAGACAAAAAAGATCTAGTATGCAAGGATTTTGCTTCTAGGACCTAAATGTTAAATTGGGTTGGTAAAAGATGGAGGAAAAGTTTTTGAGTGAGCAAACTAATACAAGAAAACAAATAAACGAGGCATAGTTAAAAAGAATGCATGGTTACAGTTGACCAACTCAGATAATTGACATTGAAAACTTTGCATATAAAGCAAAAGGATAGGAAAATAAAGGACAGCTGAAATATTAACTGTACTTTGATAATGATGAAGAAATTGGTCGATAGGTTAGCTACATTATATGTAAGATCTTCAAAATAAGGAAATTGAAATGATTGGGAACCAATTAATTAGATGAAGACAGCATACAGGATTGCACTAATTTTGACAGAATGGATTTTTTACAACAAGCTTTAGTTATTTGAGAGGATAATGGATTGAAGATTATGAAAAAAATGAGAACAATCTCTGATGACCATTTTGTATTAATATCTAGAAGCTCAATCAATATTGACTAGTCATTTTGCTTATATCACCATCCAGCTTTATAACATCTATTACCTTGCTTAGGGATTAATGGAAAAATTCTAAGAGAGAATACACATTACATAGTTTGCTGACAGGTAGATAGCATATCAGGTGGTTTTATGAGCAGTATTTTGCTAGACATTAGTAGAGATGATACTACATAAAGGATATTTTAAAACTGTCAATAAATGCATGCGAATCAAACACAGGCTTTAGAAGTAGTTGTGGCATGACACTATAGATTCCCTGTCATGATGGACATACACCAAGAGTTGGCTTCAACCTGTATCTCTTTATACTTGTTACAAATGTACTTACAGCTGATGTTTGTGAAGGGCGGTGTAGGCAATATGCAGAATACTTATGATTAATGAGAAAAGAAAGTAAATGCAAAATTGAATTCGGGAACTAAGCTTTAGAGGATTATTTTAAACATACTACAACTAAAAACATAGTATATATTTTCAATAATGGTTGAAACAAAAAAAAAAAAAGAATTATTGGTCCCAACAAACATAAAATTATACAAAAGAAAGCCAGTCAATTATTATAGGATACTAAAGTAAATGAGAGAGAGAGAGAGAGGCATATTTAATAGAATTTCAGTAGGGTGGATCAAGTAGAGAGGTGTTCTTTAGATTATGTTCAACTGTTGCATGCTCTTGAGACTTATGCAGGAAACTATATGAACCAAAAATAAGGTCTGAGATGTTAAATTCATAAAAAAATGGATTATAAATTGGATCAAAGCCATACTTATCTAGCAGATGTGCGAACATCAAAGTGGAGATTGTTGAAAATAAATTGGGCTACAAACACAAGAACTTTTGCATCCGATAACATAGTGGGTCCCTTGTCCAGAGAGTAGCTAATTTGTCTTAAAGGGAAAAGAAAAAGGAAAGAAACACAAGGTGACACTGTTGGAGACTGAATATGGATTTCGGTGGCAGTGATAAAAGCCATGGCTTTTGGTAGTAAAAAAATAATGCTGAACATGAATACCTGGAAAAAGGCTTGATGGTTACCTTTATGCTATCGAACCAAGCAAAAGTTCAAACATTGCGTGAGAATTCTCATTACCTAGACATATTTATAAATGTAACATATAATATTACAAATGAGAACATCAACATTCTCAAATTCCGTCATATACTACACTATCCTATAAATTGGATGTCATGGCATCTTCACGTTATGATCGATGTCAAAAATGAATCCACCATGCTTGAGAACAACATCAAATTCTTAGATAACAGAGAAATACACTCAACGTAATGGAGTGTAATTCAGGAATAAGAGAGATGTGCACATGCATTTATTAGAAAATTCAAACAATCTGATGAACAATACAGCAGATGCAGAGTATGATTGTCTGCTCAATTTATCATTCAGAAAGTGGGAAGCTTATATGCAGATCAGGCTACAAAAAAGAAGGCTAAATTATTTACATAAGTTATCTTCTATTTTGGAGTTTACCCAAAAGCATTCGGCTGCACCGCATTCTCCACCTCCCAACTTCTTGTCCTGTCATGCAAATTTTTTCATTGTCAGAAGAAATTAAGAGCAAAGAAAAATAACTAACATTTAGGGATCTAGAGGAATCTGATGAAGTGTAACTCAAAGATAGAAAAGAAAAACACATTTTTCCTTAACAAGAAAAAACAAGAATCTTCATATCAGAGATGAAGTCAATGATGACCATACAGCGAGCATCATGTGAAAAGTTCTGCCAATTTAGGCTACCTGAGCCATTTTACGTTTGTTACATTAAAGCCAGAAAATTAAGTGTTGAAAGAACAAGACTTTTAGCCCTTTTCAATCATGAAAAAGAAATTTGTGAAGATCTTTCTGCAATAATATAAGTTGTACAGTGATATGCTACAAAATTATTACACTTATTTTACACCAAAAAAAATATATTACACTCACACTGTCTGTGAAAGCTGCCTCCAATTTATTAGTTGGCGAGACTGGGGATGCCTCTGTAAATAGCCACTGCTTGCAATGCCAGTGTCATCAGCCACAAAATGCTCTGAACGGCTAGAGCTTGCGGAAGGGGACCAAACTGGAACCACGCCACCATCTCTTTCTGTCCGGCTGCTTGATGAGTCAACTGTGGGCTCTGCAGGACTTTGCAGCCTGGCTGGACCGAAATGTGGAACAACATTATTCCTCACTGTTTGAACGCTGCCTCTGTCAATTTCTTCTCCACGAACTTCTGCATCAAAATTAATGTTTGATGGTACTTCTGCTCTGCTATCTCCAGCAGTGTTCCCCAAATCTGCAGAAACCTCCTCTTCATCAGCTCTAACTATTGAATGAGTCATGCTAGGAACCATCTGATCCTCATGTCTCCTGTCTACAGCTGGTGAATTAGTATTATTTCTGAATGGTTCATGGTCCACTTCCATATGTACTTCTTCAGGAAAATCAATTGGTGGTAGCTCCGAAGAGTCACCAAGGCCTTCTTCTGTTCCATTTTCTATAGCAGCTCTTGTTGCAGCTTCAAGTTGCCACATTGCTGCAAGAGCTTCTTGCAGTCTGGCTTTAGCTGCATCTATTTCTACAATGGGAAGAGGGTAGTTGGAACCTAGTTCAATTCCTGCGGCTTGTAGTACAGATTCAGGTGCATCCCATGGGTGGTGTATCCATTCAGTGGGCAACCTGGCCAGCTCAGGAAGCCAACGACGTACATATTCTCCATTTGGGTCAAATTTGTACCCTTCAAACTGCAGTTTCAAACAGTGGAAACGAAATGAAGGAAAACTTTTAGGGGATTGACATGTGCAAGGTCTTTACAGGAAAAATGTATATAACATGATAATTGATTACGTGACATAGAACTTATAAAATAACCACATTAAATATCACATTAATAGAATTTGTTACTCCAGAGTATGAATGGGTGTGCGCGTGCATGCGTGCACGAGAGAGAGAGAGAGAGAGAGAGAGAGAGAGAGAGAGAGGGAGGTGGCTAGGCTTGGCAAGAGCTACTGCACATAAATCATACCTCAGGGTTATCAATGCGATCCAATTCACGACCATCAGGAAGAGTCCCAGATATATACTGCCAGCCAAGGGCATCACTTTCAAGATCAGCATCTAATAGAGTATCCCAGAAGTACTTCATCCCCCACCTCCAAGGAAGTTGCAGGACCTTCACAAAGAAACTGGAAACAACCACACGTATCCTGTCATGTAGCCAGCCAGTTGCCCAAAGCTCTCTCATACCAGCATCTACGAGAGGATATCCAGTTCTACCTTGTCTCCAAGCTTTAAAATAACCCTCATTGGTCACCCAAGAAAAGAACCTAAGGTGCGCTAAAAGAGGCCTCTCATGACTGCAGGGATGGTTGAAACTCAAGTATCTAGAGTACTCCCGAAGACCAATAGATCTCAGAAACAAGTTGCAACTCTCTTCACCTGCTTTGTTTCCTTCATTAATCCACACAAGTTGTTTCATTCGAACAAGGTGAAAGACTTTGCGGACACTAAGCTCCCCAAAGTGTAGATGAGGGGAAAGAAGAGATGTAGTTGCACCATCTGCTTTTTTACGATTTACTGAATACTCAATCAGTGGTCCATTAATAAAGGCAGTCAGAGACTTATCAGCATTGCGCCATCCTGGTGACCATGCTCGAGCAAGAAGTGCATTGCTTCCTTTCTCAGACTCATCCTCAAAGACCAGAGTATCCGAGGGGCACATTGATACATCACCTGACAGAATAGAGCGAGAGCACTTGAGAAAGGGTGCTTTTAATGAAAAAAAAATAAATATCTCCTTGACATTTTCTAAGTTTAATGTCAAAACAATAAATAATCTAGAATGACAATTCAAAGAAATAGCTAAAAGCATACATATGCAACATATTGGATAAGGAGTACCAAGGCCCTCAAAGTTGCAGGTTATATTTCAGCTTACAACTAGTAGGATGAGTAACAAGGTGAAATTAAAAGAAGTTCATACAAGTTCATGATAAATAATCAGCATGTTCATTATTATGCATGTAATTGTTACTTCAAAAATACCCTTATACTCAATGCAAACCTGATCATATCAGACAAACTGCAATCATAATTAAGCTCATAATTCTGATCAAGAAAGTTTTCAAGCCTGAAAGGCCAAAGTTAGCATCACATCTCTGCGTGTTTCTTTATAAAAGAGTAATTAATGCTTGAAAAGCTGAGAAATTATAAAAAGTAATTCGATTAGCAAAATGTTCCAATTTTGCACTATGGTATCATATACAGAACATTGCCAACGTAGCAACAGCAATTAACACTATAAAATGTTCCATATTGAATTTAAGGCTGACCTAGGTCACAGTAGATCAATCAACAATGGAAGAGCAAAAGGTGCAATCTCATAAAAGCAGGTCATACCTGATGTTATTCTTTTGGGTGGAAGCAATGGTGCTGCTGGATCATACGGCATGCTAAGGCATTTATTCCAGAAAGGCGCAAAAGTTGTAAATGGGCTGCCATTTTCATCGTTAACTTCCCACGGTTCATAGAGCAAATCCGCGTTGAACGAGCGGACTGTTATGCCTTGAGCAGTCAGAAGTTCTTTCAAACGATGGCCCCTAACAAGAGACAGAGGATCTGGAGAAAATTAAAAAAGGATAGTCAGATCCCACAATTACACAATCAACATCTCTTTACCTGAAGCCAGTCCATTTTTTATCATTTAGTAGTGAACAACACAATTCAGATGCACCCAGAGATGAGTAGCAAATTATATGCCTATAATTTATAAGAATGCTTCGTTCGAACTGCCTGATCATCAATATCCTCTTGTACAAGCCAAGACATATAATAAATATAACCAAAATGGTGCCCAACCAATCAGAAGATAAGCAATGGTTTTCATCTTGAAATACTACGGTCAATTCGAAACTCACAAGAACAACAGACAAGAAAGAATAATTGCCCCAAATGTTCTGTGCTGATAAGAAGAAGAGGAAAATTAACAAAGGGAAAAGTAAATCAAATCCTGAAACTGCTTGGGGAAAGGAACCATGTGCCAAATAACCAGCTCCTATTTTTTGAATCTAATATGCTTTCGACTCGAACTCAAAACAGCAAGATGATAATACACCAAGGAGAAAACCTGTTCCAACTTTCATTAGGTTCAAAGATGGATGATAAAGAAGAAAAGGCCCAAACAAGGAAATCCTGGATTAAGAATAAAGAAGAGAAGAGAATCATAAGCAAGATGTGCAATTTTCTTATTGAGATTAGAAAGGCAGCGTTTAATAACTCAAATAAGAACAGGTTTCTACCCAAAAAATAGCATAAGAGGTACCCAAATGAACAGGTATAAGAACAAATCTTATATTAAAACCTCCAGATATCAAATCTATCAGAAACATCATATGGAACCAAGTGACAAATAACATGCTAGAAACCCGAGGACCCATTGAAAAAGAGAATAAAATGACTTCAGATCACCCTAAATTAATTGAATAAAGAATAAAGGCCAATCAAAACACAAGAATAAAGTATTTGCAAAAAAGAAAGAGAGAAAAAAAATAAAAAAGATAAAAAAAACATATATTTTTTTACAAAGAAATAATTAAGCCCACACAAACCAAACACAAGAACACCACCAGTTCATCCAAAAATCAATACCAAATAAATAATCAAGTAGACAGCCTTATCCATACCATGACCAAAGAAAAAGAGATAGGGCAGAGAGAGAGAGAGACTGACCATAGAGGTGATTGAAGAAGAGATTGGTGGCACCAGTAGAGTGAACAATTTCCAGGAGGGTGGAGGCAGTGTCAAAGGACCTCTTGGTGATGAGGGATGTGCCAAGGCTCCTGAGGGAGGAGTCCAGGTGGAGGAGGCTCTGGCTGAGCCACCACCTGGAGACCCTCCCAGGGTAGAAGGGCCCATCCTCCTCAGGGGACCAGATGAACACAGCCACCACCTCCCCTGACCTCACCCCAGCTGCTAGTGCTGGGTTGTCCTCCACCCTCAGATCCCTCTGGAACCATACTATGCTCCTAGTACTACTGTTGCTGCTGCTGACACCACCAGTCATCACTCTATGGTGTCTCTGTATTCCTTCTTTCTTCCTCCTCCCAGGAAAATGGGGATAGGAGAAGATCAGATCATGTATTCATGCTGCAACTTTCTCCATGCTGGGGGGCCGCAGGCAGCCAATGGCTGCAAGGCTATCAGAGCTTTTCTCCATTTTTTTCCCTTCTTTTTATTCCCTTTCTTTTTTTGGTGGGGGACAGGGCTTGAGCCAAACGGATGTGAGGACTGGGATGATTGGTTTTGATTTTTCTTTTCTACTTTTTTTTTTTCCCGATTTTTGGTAATGGTTGGATTGTATGAGTGGTTTTGCTTCCATCATCAGGTTGCTTTCTTGCCAATTATCTTTTTTTTAGTATATCTCTTCTTACCATGCTCAAAGATTTTGTCCCCCCTGTCTATCAAATTTTACAGAAATCCCCCTTAAAGTTGGGAGGTGGTGATATTATTCTCAACCTCTGCACGTGAGGATAACGTAATCCACACACTCTCGCTTGGAGTTCTGCGGAATACAGTGGGCAGCATTGTGATGCTTCTAGAAATAATTCCAGTCTTATCCATGCCCATCCAATGGCACAGGAATAATTTAGAAGTGTCATAATAAGGCTATATATGTTTTATTTGTCAACTTGAATTCAAACAACGCATAAATATTTTATAGCAGTCAATTGGAACAAATCTTGGACATGTTACCACCTGGCCTACTCTTGCAACTCTAGCTATGTAAATAAATTGTAAGATAACAAACAATTATCTTTTTCTCTCCTTCATGATTTTTTTTTTCTGGATAATGAGATGTGATGAATAATAAGATCTTCTGCAAGCTCTTCATCTACAATTTACCTATTGAATTGTTTATTTGCTTATTTTGTGTTCTAATTATTGTCTTTTTGATGCATAAATTTTTACTAGATTTTACCCATTCCTTTTAGGTGATTAAATGGTTGAGATGGAAATTTAGTCTTCTCTTTGTTTTCTCCTTTTCTTGTATTCCCGTGGATAATTGAGTATGAACTGTTCTAAGTTTAATTCATGACTCTCTCTTTTTTCTGTGAAGCCTATAAACATATTATTCATGATTTGATGGTTCACTAAAGTAGAAATGATCTTCTGGAGAAATGGGTGCAACAAATAAACCTCGAGATTCAATATTTTTTATTTATGAGCAATGTTATCAGCGTTCCTCGTATGGTAGTTCTCTTGTCATAACATAAGAATTTTAGTTGAGTTATGGTGCCACACATGGAGGATTAGGCAATTATGAAATTGCCAAATCAGCATATGCGTGCCTTAAAAATTTTGTGCACAAATAACAGATCCCCTGAAACATTTTTCGTTTATTTATATATGCATGTTTAAATATCTTTTTCTTTTGTTTGTCCATGATAATTGAGCTTACCTTAAAAGCTAGACATAATGTCCATGGCCGTTGTTGATAACACCCTCCCGGGCATGATACCACCAAGAAAGGGACAATAGTGGTGTTCCTCCATGCACCATCATTTTCATGGTCAACCCAGGCAAAAAGCTTTACAAGCAATTTAGTGAATGTTATTTTGTGATTTTATTCTCAAAAGAGAAATTAGAAAGATCATAGATGCAAAAAAAAAAAAAAAATCAAGGTTAGAATTATCTTTAGCATTATATCATAGTAACCTTGCACAAAAAGATGCAACCCTATAGGGGTTTACTTTAGTAGTATATATATGACTGTAATATAAATATACTATTCGAGCTCCTTTGATTTTTATTTTCTAACAAGATCTCACAGACGTCAAGAGATTGTTGAAAAACTAAACAGATCTTTTATTTTTTATTTTGCCTACAATTGATGGGGGCATGGGCATGGACCAATTCATGATGAGAACTCTGCATGCGAGCCTCTAGATTATGAATAATATATTGCATTAAAATAACCTCCAATATTGATCCAGCTTTCAAGCATGGGTGATGACTGCCAACTTTAGGTTAAGCAAGCTTTCAAGATGTCTATTGTTTGTTGAATGGTATCTCATGTGATCTGAGAAAAAGAGACTATAGTCTATCCTAAAGCACGAGACTCTCGATTGAAGTCCAATCTATACGTATTGGTGAGTCCCCTCAGACTTCTAGTTTCCTGCATGCATAGCCAGTTATAAAATTACAGCCATCCATGTCTGTTCACACATGCATTACGTGCGATTGGAACTCGCCAATATGAAAAGAAACACCAAAAAAGAATAGAACAAATAGTTTAGCAGAAGCAAATTAAATTCTCCAAGCAAACACAATCTGTTGCTCTCCTTTACATTTAACAAGTGATGCATAAGATTAACATGTTAGGGAGGCAGAGAAGAGAACAAATTCTAGCATGGGGTTTGGTTGTTATGTTCCCTCTTCTGTCCCCCATTCCCGATTATTCTTCTTTCCATATGCCCTTGGCTCTCGGAGTACTGTGAGGACCACAATCTAATGGGAATTCTCCTCCTACCACTCATTTGGTACTCCTTTTTTCCTTAGTGGATTCTACACAACAAATTGTCAACACCTTTATCAGTTTTGTCATAAAAACACACTTATTTCTTGAAAACAAATACACCCGTAGAAGTTGTTAGTCTGGTTCTCTCTCTCTCTCTCTCTCTCTCTCTCTCTCTCTCTCTCTCTCTCTCTCTCTCTCTCTGTGTGTGTGTGTGTGTGTGTGTGTGTGTGTGTGTGTGTGTGTGTGTTACGCAACATGCTTTCACTATCTCTCTCAAACATATACACACAAAGGTGAGGGTGGTATTTTCTTATTAGTTTGATTGCTAGGGATTAATTTGGAGGTTGATGGAAGCATATTGTGATATTTTTGTGTTGTATTTTTCTAGGGTGACTCTTTTTTTCTAGTGAAGTCCCTTTGATCACCTAAAAGATTAGCATTTAGATGTCTCTAGGATCTAATTATCCAACAAATGGTTAATATTGCACCTCTTTGACCTTTTTTCCTCTCTAAATGCTAGAACGTTACCTTGGATACGCTCAAAAATTGCAAAAGAAAAAGAAAGAAATGTTAGAGCTTTGAACCATCATCTAGTTAAAAATGAATAATGCTGCATATGTACACACAAAAATTCTCTTCATATGTGGCAAGAGGCTAGTGGTGTAGCTCGAATATTTGTTACTATACAGGTGACCAAATGATCATGAAGTTGCCAAATCAATTTATGGGCTAACATAATTTGCATATGTGCATGAGAGGAAAAATTATTGCCTGCATTGTGTCCACCACCATGCTAGCACATGCCACCAATCACCATAGTGTATTGCTACGGGCCAATTACTCAAACATAGACGGGATGAATGAAACTCATTCTAGCATGTTTTAGCGATTGGCGACGTGCACCAGCATGGCCGTGCATGTAGGATTCTAGATGCATCCCATATATATTGCTTTACCCTAGTTGTTGCACTGTGGAGTCCAAGTATTAACCTAAATTCAATAAGAGTCAGGGAATATGGTTTCAGCATTAATCTAGAATTTCTTTTTCTTTGTATAAAAAAAAGACAGCTATCTTTCTTTGAAAATTGTATCAGAACTTTTAATTTTATTTATATTAGAAAAATTTAGAGAGTACTCTTGGTAGAGGGCGCACGCATTCTCTTGGTTCATTCAGCGGATAACTATGCCCTTACAAAATTCTTCATGCATTTTGGCTACGGAGGCAAGCAAGTCTAGGAGGGCCTGCGTCCATCCTGACTTGGCTTTAAGTGTCACTTTGGGAGACAAATTAACCCTTGGAGCCGTGGAGTCCAAGACTAAGGTGTTAGACTTAACCCTTGGAGCTAATCTTCATGGGGTCTAGTGTAAATTAATATAATTTGAACTATTTTTTTAGCCAGGAAACCATCTCAATGTTAAAATAAGACATTTAATCTATAAAATAATGTCCTGAATTAAAATGTGATTCAGTTATAATGGCTGTAGAAAATCATAATGCAGTACACTCTCAACTTGGAGGGCTACAAGCACCTAAATATCATAGGAACATGACTAGTCTGTACAAAATTAAATGCTAAGCAATAAGTAAATAAACATAAAATCTTAAATAAGCAATAATAAATAAAAAGAATAATAATGAAAAACAAATAATCTTTACAAAGAAACCAAGAGAAATGAGGATTTGCAGGCTTAGGAACTTTTTTTTTTTTCCAATTCAGGATGGTTTGCGATGGTTGTATGTTATTTTTGCACTCTTAATATTTAAATAAAATTATAAATAAGTTCGGACACATTATATAAAATTTTATTTAATTTTTTAAACAGAACTTTTATTTAAACTTTTTCTAGAAAAGTAATTATTTAAATTTTAATTAGTAGATCCATGTCATGTTATGAACACTCCTTTCAGGTAAATGTCTGCCGTGGCCTAGATTTAGTCAAAACTGTTATAGATTTCTACTACAAGCTACTAAAGATCTGTGATGCTTATGAATTTCTAGAAAAGGCTGCCGTATGTTTCAAAGCTTAAGATTGCGGTGTCCTACGTGGCAAGAATATAGAAGGCATAGTACATCACCGCATATTACATCTTATCTTAAACAGGACAGAGTACAAAGAAACAAGATCTTGCATCAATGAAACCCATCCAATTTACTCTACTTGCTCAATTGTCGGTGTAATGCCCGGCCTCTTGTAGTGACCAGCCTAAAAAACTTGACCCAAATTGGCCCAAAAATCTAAAGCTAATATTATATATATATAATATAGCGAAGAAAATATATATTCTCTCTCTTTTCTTTCTTTTTCTCTCTTTTTTTAATCCTTTTGACTTGTGGACCTGCAGTGGATCCCATCAAGCATAGGTTGATCACATAAGAGATCCTGACCCTTAGCTGTTGGGGAGTATATTGGTCACCACCCTATTTCTTGTTGAACATCGTTAAGTTTTGTCATCCTTAATCTCTATTGAGCCATCTATATCCTAATCTAACCTTGATCAAAAAAGATTACTTTAGTCAAACCAATTCAAGACATCGACACTACCGCTTAGCCAACCTTATCCATCTTCTATCCTTGCTTTGATTTTTACTATAATATTCTCTAATTATTGAGCTTGATCTTCTATAAAGGGGCTAGGACTTGGGGTTTTTATTTCAAAATTTTCCATGGTTAACTTTGATAGAAATATAACGTTGAATATTAGGTTCTGAAAGATTTCTTTGCTTGTTGTTCGTGCAAGATAATCAATGGTCCATCTTTCTAGATATTTCGTTTAAATAATTTTATTTTTTAAAATTAGATAAATTAGTTATTGATTTATATGTGATTTATGAGTTTTGTAAAATTGTGTTTCTAAAACATTTTATACATTTTTTTATATAAATACCAAGAGGCAAACATACAGTTGGCTGCAGGTGTGGATTTGCCAACTCCATCTTTTTGGCTACTTTTAAGAATAGAATGTCGCCCTTGACTTGCTTGCCCCAGCACGACCGGTGTAAGGCTTCGCCGTTTGAGAACACAAGGCTTCACTGTTTGAGAACACAATTCAACATTTTTGATTTAGCCCTCCCAACTCAAAAATGGCGAGCGAGCTGACGGAAGCGTGGTAACCCCGAGGAGGGGGTCGCCTAAGAAGTCTCTTACTGTACTGGGGACCGGTTGGTCAGGCGAAAAGTAAACTTACAATTTTGAGATTTTTAGGGTATTATTATTTATTCATTTAATATGGAATATGCATACTTTGATTAGATTATGGTATATATATTATTTCATAAAAAGAGCTTTGATATGTATCAGATTTAAAATTTTAGCATCACTATGTTATAGACCTTGCCAATTAGAGGTTATACATTAGTACACTGATTATTATTGAGCTCATTGTTTCTGTTTTTGGCCTTGCCACAAGATCTAAATATAGCATTCTAGCCTACACTATAGAGTACAAGTTTGTCATCCAGTCCACTTCGTTAGGTATAAATGTGGTTTAGTTTCTGTTTTTGGCCTAGCCATAAGTGTGGTCATAGTTAAAGACTATTGAGCTAAATGTGATTTATTCCAAATTAAATTTATAATTATATATATGAATATCCGAAAGATACTGGTTTTACTAAATTTGTATTTTGAAAAAAAAAATGATTAGGTCTTTACACTACTTCGGGGTAATTTATATGTGACTATTGTATATTATGCTATTATATGAATTATCTAATTAAGATATTCGTTATTTACTAAGCTGTTAAGCTCATTATCTCTTCTTTCTTTCTAGATTTAGTTTCTTAGTTGCCAATGCGGTACAGCCTTAGGAGTGAGACAATACCAACATAGTTTAGATTTAGATTTATTATTATCGTTTTATAGGATTATTAATTAAGGTTTAATTGATGTAAGCCTTTTAATTTTTATTTATCTGTTAGATTTGTTAATTAATTAAATATTAGATTTTAGTTATTTTAATTATCTCTGCTGCCATATATTTGATGTCATGTTGAAATACTTTACATACCTGTGGAAAGAGTTATCAACAAGTATGCAGCGATTTTCAACTCTTGTTTTCAAGTCGGGGGCATGACATTGGGGACCATTACTCCTATAAAGCTTCAACAAATGGATTCAAAAGATAACAAGAAAGAGACAAGTGCACATCTCTCTCGGTCCTGGATTCTTGGCAAAATCTTGTGCTTTAATTACATCGCCATCCTATCTACTGGATAGCTGCTCAAGGTATCCTTTGATGTTTGGATAACCCAACAAGTGCAGGAATATTATGCTATCAAACCATGGTATCACGTTCCAAAAATCATGACTTGCTTAGCACTGTTGCCGCTAAAGCCATCTTTGATATTTCGTACCACATACATGTATAGATGCGATATACATATTGAGAAGATCCTTGCATGCCAAAGTGCTTTATCTGTATGATATCCTCATATGTAGTTTAGAAGTGCAATTTCAGACCTTTCAATTTAGTTGAAGCTATTAGTCTTATAACTCTAAATTGATTGCATTCGTTTAGTGTCGGTTGAACGAAAAAAAAAAATCAATAAATTATGAGATTTGACATACTTACCTCGGTGAGATGCCAGCATAGTGGAACAAAAATCATATGGGACAGGCACTATAGAATATCTTATAGGGCGGGACTCCTATTTTGCTACATTTTTTCTAGCACTCAACTTGAAGAAAAAACTCAAAAGTCAAATGAGAATAAGGCTCCTACTACTAACGGAGTTCATCAATCTCATAACTTTAAAAGATAAATGCGAGATGATTCATTGCTTCGTGTATATCAGCTGGTCATATAATGTGTACTGATAAAAAGTATGTTCTGAAAATTGTATATCGGTTTACTTGAAAATATGTATTGGATCACTATTAGATGTATATCAGTTAAGCTTGCAGTCTATATCAGAAAATCAATGAGTGTATATCACCAGCCATGGAGTGTGTATGGGTGACTATGATATTCTGAAAATTGTATATTAATTTACTTAAAAGTGTGTATTAAGTTGCTAGATAACTAATTTGTTAAGTGTATATTATCTGACCCGTATTGTGTACTGGTGATCACCATATTCTAGAAATTGGGTATTAATTTACCTAAATTTGTTGATTGACTTGCTAAATAACTAATTTGTTTGGCATGTATTAGTTGGCCATGTAGTATGTATTGCAAATTTTTTTATTTTTTTTAATCATCGAACTAACGACTCCATTAATAGAAGAAATCTATAAGTTTTGGATTTCTTCTTTAAGATATGCACTGCAAAAAAAGTGGTAAAATAGAACGTTTAAGCCATATTTTTTTCTCTAGTGCCCACCCCATATGATTTTTGTTCAACATATGATTCCAGGGTCATGCAAAACTGTGCCATGTGTATTGTTTCTTTATCACGAACATTGCTAATCGTGTGTAAGATCACAAAAATAGAAATCATACATGTTCTACAGCTCATTATCATGTCTAGACCATTATAATATAAGAAAGATGGAATATGTAAAGAATCCAACTATATTTTATCAAAGTCCAAACCAAAATCATAAGCTAGTAGGTAGTTGGCTCCATGAGTATATAAACCACAACATGGTTCCTTCCCTATCCGATTTGGGATTGTCATCACTCACCCCTTCTCCTGTGTAGGGTTCGAGAGACATAACGTAAAGAACTGCAGCATGTGGATCGAACATGAGATCGAGTATTGGAGAATTGGTGAGCATAAGAGATTGTAGGCTCTAGTACCATATTAAAGTCTAATCCAAAAGCTTAAGGTAGCAGATGGATGGGCTCGTGAGTATAAAAGTCCATAAAAGTTTGAGCATTAAAAGCTATAAGATTGGTAAATATCATCTCTTATGGGCAACTTATATTGTACAATAGATAAGGCGTCACTTGGACTTGAACCTTATTTAGTATTAAATATACTAATCTAAAAGAGCCATAGGGGACTAGGCATTGAACTAGCTTCGTTGTACTCAGATTTTAATAAATAATACACACAGCATGGAGAGGAGTAGGCCTCGAACTTTCAAAGTTTCTAAAACAGAAATTGGAGAGGATGATTAGATATTAAAGATTGGGATTAAATGAGAAATAAAGGTTAAGGCAATAAGGTTGTTACAAAGAGACGAAGAGAGCAGTAAAATAAGTTTGTTAGACTGAGGTTTGTTAAGATAGAGATAAGTAAAAATTTGGGTTGTTAAAAAACTTTTATCAAATATGGATTTGAATGCAAGAGAGAAGATATGTCAAATTTCTATTTTGCAAAATTACCCATGCTAATGATGTCCTGTTATCCAGCGTTCTTTTTGGAAATCAAACAACATTCCATCCAGAAATTTGACAGACTCAAAAGATCTCAATACTGTCCTTTTTTTGGGGTGTGGTATAAATAATGATCATATGCTCTATTCCAACACATCTTGTTAGGTTGTCCAGTTTCCAAGCCACCAAGAGATAACTTATGACATGCTGATTTATTACAAAGATGAAATAGTGATCTGATTGGTTCCTAAAACACCCTGTCTTGAACTGCTGAACATTAACAAAAGACAGTCATATATAATTTTTACTGGCACTGGAAGTCGAGCAAGCTGCTTTGAGATCACACGCATCTTTGGATTCAGTGCTTTTGATGTGAATCTCAAAGTGGGTTGGTCAACGCTTAACCACCTAATTAAAGTTGGGCAAAAGCCTACTTTATAAAGTGCTATGTCATGTAAAATTACTATGTTTAGGTGCCTTTTGGAGGCAAAGAAGCAAGTTCGGGTTTGGCACCTTCGTTTTCTTAGACGCAATGATACCTTATTGGCCCAAAAAAATAGTCGAAGTTTGATGTCTTAAATATTTTGACTGACCAAAAACTAATATTCTTGCATGATGTTGCCATTTGACAAGGAGATGATCTGAAACTTTGTGCATTCGGGAGCACGCTTACATTCTGAACAGCCCCATGAAAGCCACACACACTCTCTCTCAGGGCGGCCCAATATATTTGGAGGCCTAAGACGGATTCAGTGAATGAAGCCTTTTTTTTAAATAATAAAAATTTAATAAGTATAAAATATTAAAAAAAGGTATGAAAATAGATAGCCATCAAGTACTCATTCCAACAAAAATGCATGTATGCAACAAAAATAGATTTATAAATTATTTTAACTTAATATAATTTTTGAATGGAAGCATAGAAAAGTAATTATGCTTAAGGAAGAGCCCATAAAATTTATTAAATAACTGAGATAATGCTTGATGGTACTGTTTACCATGTCAAGCAAGAGCAGAGTAGGAAAAGGTTATCCCATGGCACTTCATGGTCAAGGTGAAGGAAAGAATTTGTCCAAAATGGAACCTCTCTATAGAAGAAAGTAGGGGCATTATGGGAAATTCACTCTATCTAATTAATAAAAGTCCCATCCCACCATCTCCCCTTCAAGTGAGTACCCAAGCAGCCACTGCAACATCACGGCACAGCAGCCATTCAACCCCCCCTCCCTCCTTTTCTTTCTCTACCCTCCAAGAAGTCCATCTCCAATCCCCCTATCTTTCTTGCTGATGGCCCAGCTGGATCAGGAGTAATGTGAGGGAAGGAAAACCAAGACCAAGGCCAAAACCAAAAAAGAGAAGGGATGAAAGATAAGAGTGGCTTCTGACGTGTATGAAGCCAACCAAATCCCTCCTCTCTCTTTCTCTCCACCCAAAACAAAACTACTATCCCCAACTTCCCAAATTGCCCCTCTACAGGCCAGGAAACTCTCCACCTCCCTTCCATTAAGGGGGAAGACTCGTAGCCAGCTTCTGTTCCCGTTTTACATGGGGCCTTTGCTTCCTTTTGGTCAGCCTCCCGGGGGCCTTTCGTTGGCTCGGGGCCTTAGGCGACCGCCTCGGTCGCCTAGGGCTCGAGGCGGCCCTACTCTCTCTTGATGTGAACGTGATGGTTATCTCAAGGGCATGCCAAGATGACAAAGAGGAGAGAAGGATTGTAATTTATTTGAGGAAAATAAGGAATGTAAAAAAATTAACTTCAGTAAAGTTAGAGCTGCATCAACAAAACCCTTTCAAAAATCCCTATTTACAATTACAATAAAAATGATGACCATTATTAATGATATCGATAAAAATAATATACTCTACTCTAAGTGATTTCTAGAAAATGATAAACAACTTTGAAAAGCACTATAGGACCTTAATCGAAATTAGCCAACTCAAAAATCAGATTGGAAAATTGATTTCTAATAACAGTGGTTGCTAGAACACTTTATTCTAAGTGAATTTAACTTGGTGATCCAGCAAAGTTGGCAAAGTTGTTAGAATTTAGACATTTCAATACTTTTAAATTTATTATCTCAAAAACTTAGATTCAGACCAGAAACTACTTTATGCTATCTCCAAAAAGAAAAAGAAAAAAAAAAAAGGAGATCCAACTCAACTAATTTTGAGAATTGGCCATAAAATGCTTTACTTCTATACTACATATAATACAAAATCATCAAAGCTTTTTATGTATATTTTTATGAATTATTTTATATTTATTTGATACTATGTTTCTATTTTATATATTTCCATATCAATTACATTATTATGTTTAAAATATTTAACTCTGTATTAACTCAATCTACTTGTGCAAATCCAAGCAAGTTAGAATCGACCATAATAAAATTTTAGCTAAATAAAAAACATTGTTTATCTAATTATGTACACTTTGAACTCTTCTTACTTTTTTTCAAGTAAAAAAAAAATTGTCGAGAATTTAGAACTGTTACCAAGATAACTGCAGCATCGCAATTGCTTCTTAGACCATGAGTATCATTCACTTCTTGATAATCAAACATTAATTTTATAAGAAACTTTAACAAGTAAAGACAATAAACGGCCCTTGGAGAAGAAGAGGTAAAATAGAAGGGAAAATGTAAGGGGTGCTTGAGAAAGAGAGGCCTAGGAGCCCAAAGGAAAATTCATTGGACCGCGGTATCAATGCTCCTTACTTCCCTCTTGGGGCACCACTTTCAAAGGAGCAACCTAGGAACATAAAGTCTTTAGCACATTTATGATGAAGTAACTCTGGCGGGCCAACCACGGTACTTAATAAGTCTCTTGACATGTCATCATATCACGTAGCACGGGAGAATTAATTGGATGCATTACGTGGGACCGTCGTGGAGTTGCCATACAAATCACCATGTACTTTGCCTCAACACCAGACAAAATTCGAAACCAAGGTTGGGCTTGCAACATTTTTCTCTTGGAATGACCTACAACCATAGCTTATGCTTGCATTAAAATGACAAAGCTAGCCAATATGGGATCCAGGCACAGCACCTAAGTACGTGACTATGGTTTTTTTCTAATCTCGTGTGAGCATTATTTATAGAGTCAAGAGCCAAAATACTTCACAGCGATGGAGGAACAAGTACATAGCAAGTTTAAATTTTTTTTGAAAATAGCACATTTTTATAATAATCAACTGACATTTTCTAGAAATGGATGGTTAAAGACTTCCTGCTATATTATGGTCACGGTGCACGACATCCTATTTAACGTTTGAAGCTAATTTGAGTATGACCTAATTCAAATATTCCACACAGGCGTTATACGACCCATATATTAATTTTTATTTCACTGTATATTAATGGTTGCTTGGGTCTCCGATGTTGCTCCACAGAACATTTTCCGTAGATCTCGTATGTCCTTTTCATGATGTAATTCTGACAAGAATATGATGTCAGTGGTTTGTATTCAATCAGCTTCTGCCTGGCGTGTGGTCCTTCTGTGCTGAGATTTTGCCTGTACTTGTACTCATGGTTTAAACCTTGGAAGAACCTAACATTACTTTTTGGGACGTACTATCATTTTTTAAGTTAAATTTGATAAGAAAAATTGAATTTTGAAAAATAGTATTTTATATAGAGAAAGATTAAGATGAAAAAAATGCCCATTATTCACATCAGATGGATCATTATAATACGGCAATTATAATACCAAATAATGTGTTATAATAATGTATCATTATCTCTTCTTCAATTACTTCACAACCACATTCTCTGAATCTATATTAAAATAATAATAATAGGAGCAGCAACAAGCTAAAAATATATATATATATATATATATATATATATATCTCGCTATAATGATCATTATATTTTCTTCTGTTATTTTATCGATCTTACTTTATGAGCCTATATAACAAGATGATAATAATAATGGCAATAGGGATTACTCTCAAAACCTCTATTTCTTTTTCAAAACTATAAATATTAAAGAGAAATCTATCCTATCCATGTTATAATCTTCATTTTATCTGGGATATCAATCCATTTCAATATTGTGCATTCTTTATTTTTTCTTTTTTTGTGCGTGCAATAAATCGAAAGCCCCAAAACAACTAAAAAGGTGTTCAAATAAATACTCTACAAAGTTGGCCCGAAGAAGAGATAGTCCAAATGACAGCCAAATGAGAGTGAATTATCAACGAAGAATTCTTCCAAATGGAAAAATAATCGCATGCTAAACACAAATTTTGAAGCTTCTTGTACATTGCACCTTTTTCTGATAAAAATCGTGGCGGATCTAAACTAGAGCTGATCGCGGCCAGGCCGTGCTTCATGCCTAAACTCTATTTTTTAATCGATTTCTAAACAACACGCTTAAAATGTTGGCTCAATGCTGAAGTCCATTCCTAAAATAATTAGCACTACAGGAAATGTGAGTTTTGCCGACTATGTTTTTCCGACGCTAGGAGAAAGCGTCGGAAAAGTTTGGCTCAGCGCCAACCTTTGCCGAAGCTTTGATCTAGCGTCGGTAAATCTGCAACAACAACGACGCTTTAGAGCGTCGTTACAACTTTGAGAAACAACGACGCTTTTAAGCGTCGTTATAAAACATAAAACCCCAACCGTCGCCAGGCCCCCTCTCCTCATTTTCTATCAGTCGATGCCCTAGCTACGCACCGTCGACCTCCTCCTCCTCCTCCTCTTTGTTTTTAACGCTCGCTCGGCCCCCTCTCCTCATACTCTCTCGGTTGAGCCCCATCCCTAGCCCCGATCGGCGATCGATCGAAGATTCGCTTCTCCGCCGCCGTCGACCTTGCCGCCGTCTGAGGTAAGCCTCCCCTTCTCCTTCTCTTTCTCCTCCTCCTCCTCCTCCTCCTCTTTGTTTTCTTCTTGTTTTTAACGCTCGCCCGGCCCCCTCTCCTCATCCTCTCTCGGTCGATGCCCTAGCTGCGTGCCAACATTTGACCTCCATCCCGAGACCTAGCTACTCCGCCGCCGTCGACCTCGCCGTCGTCTGAGGTAAGTGATCCTTTTCCTTCAAAAATTAATGACACTCGACAACATTTTCTTTCAACAAATTAGAAATTACCAACCTGCAATAACCCATTCATTTTTGTACATTTGGTGTCTGCAGCCAGTAACAGGCCTCCGCAAAGCTTTCCTGCATTATTTCATTTCTAATTCATTTTTATACGTCTCACAACTTTATGATAGCCTAATTTCGTATTGGTATGAACAAGAAAGATCCGGTTTCTTCTTATTTAAATTTCTGGTTGTTTCTTCTTTTCCTTTTAAGGGTTGCTTTTTTATGTCATGTGCAAGATGATTCTTCTTCTTGTTCATGAGTCCATTTGACATGCCACAAATCTGATGGCAGACTCTGTCTAATTTTTGGTTTTAAAGAATTTGTCTAGATCTTAAGATTAGGTCATGTCTATCTTCTTCTTCTTCTTTTCCTTTGCTTCTTTTCTTTTTATGCATAGTTTCTTTTTCGTTGCGTGCTGTCTGTCTTCGGAGCACTGCTGGGCTTTAGAAAATATTTGAAGTTAATAATATACCAATGGTGTAGCTCTGTCTTTAAAAGTTAGGAGGTGGAAGTATTGATCTCCAACTAGTTCCTGAAATTGTCTCTTTTTTTTGTGTGTGAGAACTGGTTTGAAGGGGCCTATGACTGTGTGTATAGCTGAAAAAGCTCCATTGCATGGATTTCTATAGGAGGCAGTGCCGGCTCGAGCCTTAGGCGACTGAGGCGGTCGCCTAAGGCCCCCGGCCCAGGGAAGGCCCCCACCAGAAGATGCTGCAGCTATACAAACACTCATTCCTTCCATTCTCGTCTTCCCCCTTCGTCTTCCACTCTTATCTTTCATCCCTTCTCTTTTTTGGTTTTGGTCTTGGTTTTCCTTCCCTCACATTACTCCTGATCCAGCTGGGCCATCGGGAAGAAAGATAGGGGGATCGGAGATGGACTTCTTGGAGGGTGGAGATTCTTTTAATTTTCTCCTCTCGGTTTCTTCTCCCCTCTTGGGTGGTAGAGAGAGAAAAGGAGCTAGAGGGAGTTGAATGGCTGCTGTGCTGTGATGTTGCAGTTGCTGCTTGGGTACTCACTTGAAGGGGAGACGGTGGGATGGGACTTTTATTTATTGGATGGAGTGAATTTCCCATAATGCCCCTACTTTCTCTTATAGAGAGGTGCAATTTTTTTATTACCTTGACAATGAAGTGGCATGAGATAGCCATTTCCTATTCGGCTTTTGCTTGACATCGTAAACACTATTGTCAAGCATTATCTTAGTTAATTAATCAGTTTCATGGCCCTTCTTTTCGAGCAATTACTTTTATTTACTTTTATTTAAAAATTATATTAAATTAAAAAATTTTTTTACCTATTTTTATTAAATTTATATATCTTTATTGAAATAGTATACTTGATAGCTATCTATTTCTATATCATTTTTTTAAATATTTTATATTTATTAAAAAAAATTATTATTAAAAAAAAGAGGCCTCATTCATTGGATTTGCCTTAGGCCCCCAAATGTATTGGGCCGCCCCTGATAGGAGGGATTGAGAGGACCAGGGGATAATTGATGGTGCTGGATTTTTAATGATTAAGAAGGAGTTGGTGTAATGGTTGTGGATCTTGGAATGCATCATTGCATGTGCCTCTACATGCCTTCCAATTCTAGCAGTGGTGGCAGATTTTTGAAACTTGGGATAATGATGGAGAATAACACTTATTGTCAAGAATTCCAAACGCCCCCCAAAAGGTAAAGTAGATGAAATTTTTGTAACTATAGGCATGTATTAACAATGGTGTTAAGAATATTTTTTCCTGTAATTAGTACTGCAGACTTTGACTCAAGTATCTTTTCCTTCTAGAGGCTGTCAAGCAAATGTGCAAACTGGTGCTCCACCTCCCTGGTTTGAAACAAGTGGAGAACATGAAAAAAGTCTCACATACAAAGGGTTACACATGGATAAGAAGTTAGGGAAGTCACGAAAATTGAATCCTAAATGTGTGGGAGCAGCATGGGCAGAAAAAAGAAGAATTGAACTTGAGATGGAGAAGCGAGGGGAAGTTGTTGCAAAAAGTTATGGCAATTGATTTATAGCAGTAGAACTGGAATGGTTGCTCCATGCTCATAAACGTATTATGTGGAATCTTTGTATGCTGATACTCGTTTAATTCTCAAAGTAACCTTTTCTCAACTTGCTTAGCATATACGTGCCATCAGAAATTTATGGATGCTGCTTCTTTTCATTTATTTGACCGGACAGATGCACACAACTTGTATGTTGGATTTGAATTCTCATTATAGAGCTTCTCTCTCTTCTAACATTTATTGTCCTGTTTAGTTGTTACTTCTTAAATTGTTGTAGGATATCTGACATATGCTAATGCAATATAAATTTTCAGAATTATGTTTAGACATGAGATTATGTTATGGTTGTGTATTCATTAGGCACATTTGCTTGACAGCCTCCAGAAGGAAAAGATACTTGAGTCAAAGTCTGCAATACTAATCACATTCTACGATCGGAATATTGATACTTTTATAAATTACTTTGCATTAAATTACTTTTATAAATTATTTCTATACTTTTAATTAACTAATATTGATTCTTTTTTATGCATACTAGATTACAACATGCCGCGAGGAAAACGTTTTAGAGATATTGAGTTTCAGCACACATCCGTGGGATCTACTTCTGATCGTTCCCAGCAGCCCGATGAGCCTCATACTCAGTCCGGGTCCCAGTTTGCGCACGCGCCACCTGCAGATTGTCCAGACACGGATGACGTGGATGTCCTGGGTATTTCTAATTTCTGTTGCTAAATATCTAAGACCGTAGTCTGATACATGTCAGTGTTTTATATCCTTTTGATATGATACCAGTCATAAAACTTTGTTTAGTTCTTTAATGGAGCCTTCTCAATGTTATCTCTGGTGCCGACCTTATTTGATGGGAAAAAGGTAATCATAGATATTGATGATGGTACTTTTGATATCAGTTATGTATTTCTAAATCAAAACACGGATTTCAAACTGGGAGGAAAATGATCAGGACTTCATATATTTCTTCATGGGCATCTGCTTCAATGTAATCATAGATAGTCCAGTACTTGATCACTTTTCCTTTCATTATTTTGAAAAGTAGCCACCTAGGCTGTGGAGGCAGCAACCCGACCTTAGGTGGTCACCTGGCCTTCCACTCAGTACCAAAACACTTTGGCAGATCTTATATGTTGACCGACCCCCTTGCAAGAACCTCGATGGCAAGGGGAACTAGTATACACAATATCATGGAGTTGTCAATATATTAGGCCTGTTAGTTGAGTGGGTTAGATATGTTTTTTATGGTACTCTATCTTTCTTAGCTACAGCCAACCAAATTCACTAATACTTGATTAGTTGCTTATACTCGATTTTGGATTCATTAGTCATTATATGGTTGAACCTCTTGTTGCATCAGTTCATTTGAAGTATTCAACATGTTTCTTTTAAGATTAATTACCATTGTTGCATAACAGTAAACATATCATGTCACACTAAAATAGGTTTTGAATAAATTAAAAATTCTATAATTATGAAGATTCTTTGTAAGAATCTTTGGTGAGTGGCCACCGAGGAGGAGGGGCAGATGTGTGCGTTTATGAATGCACACAAGCTTAAGGGAGGAAGAGGGGTGGATGATATTGTTAATGATAGGAGCGTTTCCTAGCAGCCTAACTGTTAGTACTCAGAAGAGTGCTGTTTCTACTTTCAAGATGTCATTTTGTCTTGAATTTCAAATATTTCGCATCATATAGTTGATATGAATTGCTTTAACCTGAATGAGTAATTCCTTGTCCTGTTCCTTGGTTAACGCCACTAATTTTCATCAGCAGATGAAGTTTCCATGTGTCTGTGAGAACTTACAGTGCAGGTCATTTTAGTTAAAACTGTTTCCAGTCTTAAATGTTTGCAGTCAAAATTTCAGATCACCTGGAGATCTTTAGTACAGTTCCATGGTCAATGTTAGTTGATGAAGGTTTTTTTTGTTTGCCCCTCTGAGCTGTCTAAAGTTGGTTATTGTGTTGTTTGAAGTTGTTGCAAATGTTTCTTCTGAGTCTGTGTTTCTTGGGGAAATCCTTATCAATCACAATCTCAATCCTAATGGACTTCTTATTTTATAGATGGACTAGGGAGAGTGAGGAGAACACGAGGGCCCACTCGAGCATGAGACGTATGGACCCTATCTGAGGATGAGAAGATTGTCGTCCATTACAACGAACTGGGGCAGCCCATCAAGAATGCAGCAAGCATTTTATCCACTTTTTTAGGATCGGTTGCGCGGAAGGGACAATTGTGTCCGCTCAACTATACGAAATGGAACGAAATGCTTCCTTCGTATAAGGTTGAGCTTCTTAGAGTTGTTGAGGTAAAGAATTGAATTTGCTTACTATCTTCAATTATTTTTTGATTTAACATTGATATAACATTTTTGACTTTGATGTAGACAAAGTTTGTCCTTCCTGCAAATAGCCATGATTGGGTGCTGAAGTCCGTCAACCGCAAATAGAAAGAATATAAAGCGAAGCTAAAGGCGGATTGGAAGCACGAGGGCATGACTGAAGAGGAGGTGGCCCATGTTTGCCCTCCAGATGTAATCTCTCATCAGTGGAGGGAGCTTGTCCACTACTGGTTTTCCGAGAGAGCTCAGGTTGTGTATATTTTTTAAATACCTTAGATTATATTTACTATTATTATAGATTAGAAATTTATACATTTTATTAATACATTGTTTATTGTTTTTCGGAGAAGACATATTCCAATATTGGTAGAGCTGCTCGAGCATCACAGACTGTTCCTCACACTTCAGGCTCCATGAGTTATGCGAGGCGTAGAGCTGAATTCGTAAGCTTTCTTGAAATAATTTAAATTTATCTTAAATTATTCTATCTTATAGCATGTATACTCTTGAAATATACTTTTTGTTGTAGATGGATGATAATGGGAGGGAGCCTGGTAGGGTGGAGTTTTATAAGATGACTCACACCCACCGAGATGGCAGCTTTGTCCGGGAGGAGTCAAGAGATATAGTTGTATGTATTCATCTTTGGCTTGTGCTGTATATTTTTTGGTTTTATTATTGGCATACATTAATTTGAATTTTTTTTTTGAGAGATATAGGATAGGGCAACAAATCTTATTTCGGAGCGCGTCGGGGGGTCATCATCATCCGACGCGACCCATAATATTGAAGCTCAAGTGCTCGCTGAATTGATGGGCCCAGAGCGTTATGGTCGAGTGAGGGGTTACGGCGTTGGAGTTACCCCCACTCAGTTATCTTCAGTGGGCACATATACAAGAAATGCCAGAGAATCTAGTAATACTGCAGAAGTTCGTCATCTTCAAGCAACTATTGAAGAGCTGAAGCAAAACCAAGCAAATTTGCAGTCTCAGCTTACGAATATTTCATCCATGTTACAACGATTTATCCCTTCTCAGGTAAATAACTATATATATTTGAATACTTTACATATTATCAATTATGATATATGAGTTAATGTATCACATTATTCCTAACTTCTACGGGTTTTTTTTTTTTGTAGATTCCTGATACTTCAAACGCTTGTAGAGATGATGGTGGAGCTGAATCCTGTCCCTGATGCATTCTAGATTATCTTTTATGAGTTTGATATGTATATGTTTCTTATTTTTCAGAGTACATTGTAATTTGAAACTTATTAAGCAAATTTTTAATCAGATATTACAATATTCACAATTCGAATGATCTGAGTGTTTGTATTAATGTATCAATGCATTACAGGTTCATATTGTTATAATGTATGTATCAATGTAATACAGGTTCATATTGTTATAATGTATGTTTTGTAATTTGTGTTTTATAATATGAATTGGTTTTTTGTTTTTTTTCAAAAAAAGCAATTCCCGACGCTTTTAAGCGTCGGCAAAGGACACAGCGCCCGCACCCGCAAGCTTATGCCGACGCTTCAAACAATTATGTTAGCGTCGGCAAATGCCGACGCTTTAAAGCGTTGCAAACCGGCGACGCTATAAAGCGTCGGGAAAAACCAGGGGCTAACCCGTAGGGAACTTTTTCGACGGGCTATCACCGACGCTAATACGCGTCGGTAAATCCTAGTTTTTGCCGACACTTTCTCCCTGCGTCGGCAAAAACTATTTCCACTCTGGTATGTCCGACGCTTTGGCGACGAGGGGCATTGCGTCGGTGGTACTTTAGCCGACGCTAAAAAGCGTCGCTAAAGGTCCAACAAAGCGCCGGGATAGCTACTTTTTCCTGTAGTGTAGTCAAAAAATTATGCAATCTTATAACAATATTCAACAGAAATTATGAACATAGACTAGTTAACTATGCCGTAATCAAATTAAAGTGTTTCCATCGAGTAGATCGTTGTGACTGCCAAGTACCTAGACCAGGCATGTCGGAAATTTCACCACCTTCCATATCGAAAGAGCTTCGTAAGATTCAGTTAATAAGATGTTAGATCCATATTCACTCTTGTCAAAATTTATAGCAGCAGCAAGCTTCCTTTTCTCAAACTAATGAGGACAGCATTCATCTTTGCACAAACAAGGTCCCAAGAAAAGAACTAAGCCCAAGCTCATCCTGCAGTGGACTTGCTGGGGTTCGGATCCCTTGGCCCAATAGGGCTAGTTTTAGCAGTTGCCCAAGTTAATGAAATACATTGAGCCTTTTTAAAGTCAAGTTGTTCTTTTCACTTGATGCCCCAAGTGGGCTAGGTAACCTACAGCCCATTCATAAAGTTTGAATACATACACCTTCAAAAAAAAAAAAAGAAGAATACATGGTAGACAGAACTTCATGGTAGAGCTTAAATGTTGACCACTGTGACATACATGTCTTGTTTTTCCTATAAATGTCTTCCTACAATTAGCTTGACTTAAAAGAGTCACTGACATCCAAAATATTATAAGAGTAAAATTGGGCATGAGAGAGGTTGGAAGTTTTGGAACTGCTATCTAATCTACTTTTAGTAAAAACTAAGAAAACCTCAGGCTAGTTAAATTAAGTGGAGCTTGGACATTGCCAAGGGTATTGCTAATGAAGGAGACCACCCTTGGAACAACCCTGGATCTTTTTGTAAAGCCCATACATGCTATCTATAATAAGATCTCGAGGGTGAACTACAACCTAATAAGTGTCTAGACCTTGTCCTACGGCTTGGGAGGTATTCTAAGTATTGGGATGAAAAGATTCGAGAATCTAAGCTACAAAGTGATCAAACTAGAAAGCTAAACTAAATTTCAAGGAAATTAAAGGGACGGTGTAAGAAAGTAAAGCAAGAAAAAATAAGGCAAACAAGGCTACACTAAGAATGATTGCAATTAAAATATAATTGCTTGTTGAAAAAGGAGTTTGCATTATCTTATCATAGATCGTCATGCAAGAATGTAAGAACATGTGAAAGTAAATTGAAGAAAGGGAAGAAAATACTTTTTGATTCTTTAAAGATATCGGAGTGCTCCTCTCTTAGGAGGATCCCATAGAGGGGCCCTATTTTGCCAACGATTTCTATTAAACTCCTTCTTTTAAGCTTGCTTGAATAAATCTTGTTGATTTTAGTTTTTTGATTATAGAGTTGAATCTTAAAATGGGGAAAACTAGGGTTGCTAGAATTTGAGAGAAAATTTCAGAAGAGGTGTTTTGTATATTACAAATATCCTCCCTTTATTTATAGTTGAAGATAGGTGTTGGTGAGGAGCTAGAATTAGTCCTACCATGCAAGTTTCTATTATATCTTTAGAATTGTCTGAGTCTCATGCAAAAATTAGCTCCAGGCTACTCACATGGACTAAAGTCATGAAAAGCTAGGATCAGTCCTTCTATGACATAAGCTAATCTAAAAGACCAATCTTAGATTAAAATGGCAAGGCTGTTTAAGACTTGCTTGAGTTATTTTTGATGATCCCAAAATTAGGTGCAGAAATTGGTTAATAATTAAAATCCTAACCCAAAAAAGTAGGTTAGGATTCTAGAATTGAGTCAAAATTTTGTAGGCTCAGAATAGATATGTACGAGAATGACTAGTCAACTCCAATCTAAATCGAAACTAGTTTGGCCAAATATTTTTTCATAAAGCTAACCTAATAAGATAACTTCTCATGAGGATTGGTTGGTTACTTATCCATTTTGAAAGATACTTGTTTTAGATGGAATAATCTAGGTTAAAGATAATATTAAGATGGGCTTCTGATCTAGAGTTTGACCTAGGGTCTAGGTTGGAGTAGGTATTTTAAAGAAATTTTATCCTACAATAGTTTTGTAATATTTCAAGCAAATTAAAATGTATGAAATGTTTGACCAAGATACCAATTTTCTATAATAAACTACTCTTTTCATTGTATCCATATTAAATATCCACCACCCTTTTAGATATTCCATCTTATTAGTTCGGATTATTCAATATTATCAAAGAGAATAAGTGAAGAAGGTCTTCTCTAATATTTTTAATTAATAATTATCTCTAATTTATAATATTTATACAAATTTATAAAATTTTATTTAAGATATAAATAGAACCCTCTTTCACTCTATCCATTATCAAACCTTTTGTATTCTTTTCATTCATTTCTAATTCTTTCAATAGTACTATACAATCAAGTATTGAAGTTCTTTTTTAATAGTTCTTTATTTACACTTTTTCTAAATTTATAGTATTTATTATATTTATATATTCTTAAATATGTCTTTTATAATATTATGGCACACAATAATTGTTGGAGGCTATTATTTTGGAGTAGATTTTAAGTAAAAATAACATTATTTATGAATTAAAAATACTATATTTATTAACATTTTTTAGATATCCTAATAATATATAATAATTATAATAATGAAATAAAATAATAAATATTTAAAATGAAGAGTAGTATCTTGTACATAGATACAAAATGTAATATAATATTCTAAAGATATTATTATCAAATGTTTTGAATTTTTTACTACTAACATAGTTCTTTTATGAATATAAAATAACTTAGTATGATAGTATGAGAGACCTTTTTTGGTTATTAATTTATTTGATAGCTTATTTATTAACTTATTATTATTCTTGAATTCTATTTCTTTCACTCATAAAAGTAAAATATATGTCCAAAAATTCAAGTCAAGACAACATTAAATCATATCATGAATGAAATTCTTATGACGATGCCATGATTATAAAAAAAACGCAATAGGATATTTAATTACATATATTAAAAAATTATTATTATTTATAATATTTAATTTTATGACTATTTTTATCCTAACAATTCCTTTCAATAATTTTATAATAAAAGTATTTTTTATATAATAATAGAATTATATAATATAATATTATTAATTTAATTATATTAAATTAATAAAATACAATAATGTGGAATAATGCTTGTTAAGATATATATTATATATATTTTATATAATATTATAATATATATTATTTAATATAATATATATACTATATATATTTTATAAATAATTAATATAATAAAACTATTACAAAAAGTTTAAAGGATCAAGGTACAAAATTAAGTATATGATTTGGTGAAGTAAGGCACATAATATAAATAGTAACATATTATAGATCTATAGGTAAACATACGCGCGCGCGCATATATATATATACATACATATACACACACACACATATATATACATATATACATATATACTATATATATATATACATATATACACATGCATGCATCCATGCATACATATACTGAGAGAGACTAGATGGACTATATTTCTCATGGGAAGAGAGGACATTTACTTTTCTCGACTCCAAAATTAATATTAGGGCATCCAAATTGAAGGTTCATACTATTGATTATTATCTATACTACTAAAAATACCTAGAAATAAAAAATAACATATTATATTTGTCTCTAAACTATGCATTATGTGGTTGCAAAGATGAACAGTTAAAATACTAGAATACTATGTTTTTCTATGACCTAATCAACAAATATCTATAGTTTTTAATTTATACATGTTCTTTTTTATAGAAATGGTGGAAAAAGCTCTCCTATAATTTATACTTGTTTAAATATATATAGATCATGATCAATAAGGTAAATTATCAATTTAAATATTTTACTATAGTACCCTCACCCTTTACGTGAGGATTGGGGCAAATGAGGGGTTACAGGTTATGAAGCTATTACTTAATTATTGCATAAGTAAAACTAGAAAAATCTAAGATGAATAGATAAAGATAAGTCTTATGGAATTGATTAAAGATTGTATAGGACCAAGGGTACCCTCAGCGAACCATCGAAACAATCTTATGATCCTTTAACGAAACTCACTACTGGAAGGAGCAGATCCTAAGGATGGATGTGTATTATGCATGCATTCAGACTTTATTCCATGACTTTAGGTCAAAACCTTCAGCTTGTTATTTAAGGTTCAAAGGTGGTAGGATTTTTCAGAAGGTAAAAGTAAATCAATCTTGATTAGAAAAAGAAATTTCAAAAAATTCAAGAAAAAATAAAAAAAGATGCAAAAAAAGTAAAGAAATAAAAGAAGTGAATAACCACACTAAGAAGCAATGCAATTCTAAAACAAAGTTGTTTATAAGCATGGAGTGATGGTTAACATGGATAAAGTAGTACTTTGCAAGATGTAAAGTAGTGCATGAAGGATGAGAAAGTAGATAAAACCTTTTTTTTTTTTTGGTACAAGGGCGGCCCACACCCGACGGGGGTGAATGCAATCAAACTAGTAGATAAAATCTTGATTGATAGATGGGTGCCAAAGTGCTCCTATCTTGGGTGCATCCTATGGGTCTTGTTGCTAAAGACTTCCCTTGGGCTTTTTTCTTGTTTTCTTGCTTAATTAGATCTTGATGAATTGAAAAATTCTTGACTGCATACTAAGGTTTTGAAAAGGGTAATGTTAGAAAGAGAGCTTTTCAAGCTCCAAGGGGTGTTCTTGTCTAAAAAAATCCTCCCCTAGCTAGCTAGAGAGAAGGGTATCTATAATTGACATTGGATGATTGTAAAAGGTTACGATCAATCCTGTTGTGTATGTTTCCTATTGCGATCACTACGATTAGTCCAAGAGTGAAGCTATGATTGACATTAGGATACTTGCATAAATTTGAGTTGTGAAAGACTAGGATTAATCTATGTGAAAGAGAGAAACCTAAAAGCTAATTTTAGCTTAAAGAGATAAGTGGCTTAAGGCTTAAGTCGATTATTTTTATTTATCCTTAAATTAAGTAAAAAATTGACTAAAGTTTTTGAATCTATTCTACTTTTGAACTTTGAAAAAAGAGGGTTAGGATGCTGATCAAGTGAAAATTATGAACACTTGGAATAAATATGTAGAAGGAGAACTAATCAAAGTTTGAGTCAAATCTAGGCTGGTTTGTTATAGTTAAGCCTTATTGACTAACCAGTTTGACCCTAACAAAGTTGACCTAAGTTTCATGAGTATATGGATTAGCTATTTAATTGAAAGAAAGTTGTCTGGAAAGACAATTCTAAATTTAAATGCCTTATCATATAGTATAGGATATTAACATAGTAAAATTGTTCATATTTTTGTCCACATGATGCATAGTTCAAAGGCTACCAAAATGTATGATTTTGGTTTTGAGAGATTTTTTGTAGGGTAATAAAGACTAATATGTAGATCTTCATCTTAAATGTCCCATTATTGATGGCTAAATTTGAGTAGATTCCTTATCTTTTAAAGAGAAGTATAGTCCATACCTTTATAATGTACGAAGGTAGGTGTATATATATCCATATACATGTATGAGTATATATATGTTATAATAAACTCATTGTATTAAAATATTTGATAATAAGACTAGCACAAGCAAATATAACACATAAATCCACATTCAAAAGTAAATAAAATAAAAAATTATACCAACCCATGAAAAAAATAAAATTATTAAAATAAAATATAATACGAATAATGATAATGTACTTTTTATGTGGAGGCAAAACATACTGCTTTGCACTTGGTCAAGATTAAGTCAAGAGAGAGATAAATAGCAATCGATAACTAAAGTATATTAACAAAATATTGTTTTTTTGGAGGAACTTAATGACGGATCCTTATATGGACCAGATTCTAACAAAAAGGTCTTCTTGACTAACATCAGGTCCACCTAGAAAAGTTTTTTTAATAGCCAGTCCCTCTGAAGCACAGAGGCCATGGTTTGGCGACAGATGGGAGAGGGGCTGGAAATTAAAGTACCACTCAACAAGGCCTTTCCTTACACATGGGTCCATGGAGGGACCGTATGTTAAATTATTGTTTTTTTATATTATTATTTCTGTTCTGCTAGGACTCTTATCTTCTCTTCTTTGCCTTTCTAATTCCTCCCTCATCTTCTGCATTCTTCCCACCAAACTTAGAAGACTCTCCAATGTCCACCGTCATTGCAGTAGCTACCTCCGACTATCATCCAAATGTTGGCATCACATATCTCTTCATTAAATTACCTTCTTCTTAGACATTGATCTCTTACTCTCATCACCAGAGTTCATCTTCCCCAGCCTCCCATCACTATTCATCACCGGCTTGTATATACAGGATAACCATTAGAACACAAGGGTACAAGGTGATTACAAGATAAAAACTTTTTTTTTCCTGATGTATAGCTTCGGTTTTCCTAAATCATGCTCTTGTAGGAGGATTGGAGAAATGAAAATACAAGTGTTAAATTACCAATGAGAAGGCCATGTCTGTTATTCCCAACCTATATTCAAGCGCATCAACTGGATAATTAAAAATATGAGCATCAAAAGATATGGATTTCCTGATCTTCCAAAAAAAAAAAAAAAAAAAGTCATCGCCAGAAAAGATGGAAGGCCTCTTTAAAAACTTGTTCTTTTGGATAAACAAAAATATAGAATTTAAATAATAGCTGAAGATCGTGTCCCAAAGTTTATAAGTCATCATATAGCACTTTATACTTTTTTGTATTTGAGCAAATTTTCTCTATATGATTTTTTTTTCCTGCTTAACTATCTCCATCATTTATCTCAAAAATGCATCTTGATTGAATTTTTCAGGACCAAGCAAAGATTTACAGGAATCCTTATTCTATGGCAGCTGCAGAGATTCCAATACCATCTAAAAAGCCATAAAGCTTTTTACAAGCAAGAAGCAACCTTTTCCAAAGCTGGTTGATGGTAGAAGATGATTCCGGTGATGGGTGGTGAAGCCTATCAAAGCTCAGGAATTGAAGCGAAGAGAAATGGAAGAGAAAACTGAGAAGGAAACTGGCCAACAAGAAACAAAGAGAGCGATAATAGAAAATAACCTCTCTCTTTTTCACAGTGGTAACTGGTTGTCATCATTTTTCTCTTCCATCTTCTACTTTTACCGGATCAAATCCCTAAGAAAATCTATACACGTTTCACAATATCGCAGTGATGAGTACAGCATGCGACGCACTCGAGCGGGTGCAGAAAGAATACCTCATGGATGGCAATGGTTTTATGGGTTCGTGTTATGATAGCAAACTAATGAAGTATGGTAAATATGCTATATATTTGTTTTGAAAGAGACCTACGTATAAGAAGTTTTATTCTCAATCATTTTGGGGACTCGAATGATATATTTGTAAGGGAAGAGTAAGTGGGAGGATATTAAAATATCAATAAATATCATATATCCCCATTCACTTCATTTTGGAGCTTTTCATAAGTTAATGACTGTAAAACTATTCAAAAATCACTTAACATATAATAATGAAATACAATATGATGGAGGTTAATGGTAAGGAGCAACACTTCAGTAGCAACAACATACAGGTATAGAATCACTAGTATAGAATACAAATAAGGAATACACACAGATTCTATTCAGATACACTAGTATAGAATCACTAAAGTCGTTCGGCCATCCTACTGCCAACTGGTGATGGATTAATCTATTATAGAGACAGAGAAGGTCCCTTTCTGGTGTTGCTACTCAGAGCCATCATTTCCATCCCTCAGTCACCAACGTTGTAAATTTGGGCACCAAATCACAGGGCATCCTTTAATGTTGAACATTATCAATGACGTAGGAAACTTCATCTAGTATGCAACCAAATTAATGGGGTAGAGGATTAGGTAATGGAGTTTCCCTTTCATTGTTAAATGCTTCCACACTTACTTGGTAACCAAGACCAACCCCCACTTTTAATCGACCTTTCTACACAAGAACACAGGTGAAGGCTTTACCCAAAACATTGAATCACCAAAAGAAAACAAAGGTGTGTGCGATACATGGTGACATGCAATTCAACTTTACCAATGGGGTGGGGCTCAATGGGGCCTGTTAATTTTGGTCTTAGCAGTCAATCCCTTGTAGGAAAAGGCATCTACTCCACCTGCTCACTAAGAAAATGGGACATGGTTCTTTGAAAGCAAGAGTATGATTACTAAGAGGTCTACTCTTAACAAAGAGACTGTGACATATGTTTATAAAACTTGCCCTCATGTTGCTCGAGTGGGATTGTGATTGATATCATTGTTATTGGGAAATGGCAAGCCTTCAACTATTTTGGGTCCTTCCCATCATTGCTATACTTTTTGTTCTCTGTCTCTTTTCTGGACATGACACCCTCTGTCAACTCTCTAACTGCCTGAGAAGGCATGTTTTCCTCTCTACTTTTTCTCTATCATAGTTGTTAAAGTTATCTAGAAGTATGGGTTAATTCCAAGCCTCCTTAATATACCTGAGAAGAAATAATCTTGGTTTGCAGACATATCTTTCTTCTGAAAATGGAGAAGGTACAAGTTCAGGGAAAGAAATGAGAGAAATTTTATGAGCAGGTATCTTTTGGGGAACTTCGATGTTTCTTATGGTTCCTTTTCTCAAGTTGGATTTCTCAGCTCAGGGATGATAGATGGACCTTTATCCTATGTCTTCTTTGTGATATGAACATATGTCTTCTCAAGTTGAATCTCCTTTGCTTCTTCTCTACTCCCCTATCATCCTTATCTTCTCTGTATAGAACTCCTCTTAGAGTACCCTTCTTTATTTCCTTGATAGAAAAGAACCAAGGGAAAGAAAACTTTGCTAAGGTGTTCATGCTGGTTGAGATATTGGTTCGTATATGAATTGGGCACCCATTAATGTGACATTTAAAATTGCATCTTTTATTATCCGATAAAATTAAACCAATAATTTTCAAGATATTAGCAAGTTCAATCAACATATTGGTTCGGAATATTTAATCTTGTTATTGTTATCTCAAATGAATTTTTGATTTGTAAATATAAAATCAAGGTCTAGAAAGACAACTGAACTAGGTTTTACTATATTGGTTGATATTGCAATATCTTGGCCCCTTCAGATTCTCCAATCTTCCACCTTGGCCAGTATAAACTAATCTCAGTTCATCTCAGTGTCAGTCATAACTGATATGGCCAATACATCAGCTTTTAGAAACCATATTTTTCCACCTTCTCCAAAAAAAAATTTCTGAAAAATGTATAATTTAAACCGAAATCTTTTAGCAAAAATATTTCCATTTCTCATTCTCCTCCAGGGTATATATTATTGGAAAGGTGGTGGTACCAAGCACCATGGTTTTGGTAGGCAATCCATTGAAAATGATCTCTGCATAACTAATTGAAGGCATATGTTGCAAGAAATCAGATGGAGGTAACATTGCGGCTGAATCAAAAAATAAAAAAACTAAAGGAATCCTACTTGACCATGAGAAAAATAATAATCTTTTAATTAACACTACCATATCAAAAAGAATTCTACATAATGTTTAGACAACTTGCATGCAAGATGACTTAGCTATGATTCTTTGTGTTTTCTTTAGCAAATAATTATGCATTACACATATCTAATGTAGAAAAATATTGCCATCCGTACATGGACATGAATTTAAAATTCCTAACAGACATTGCTATTGTTATTATATATCAATTACCATGATCATTATGGTTATATATATGTTGTCATATGACGCTGTTATTTTTATCAACAAAGGCGCATAGATAGAGGATCTAGAATGGATAAAATTAGGCTAGAATCTAGAATTGAAAAGAAGCAAATGAAAAAAACCCATGGAAAAAGTAAGAGAGAGGAAGAATAGCAGCACCAAAACCCAAGCCAAGTATATATAAGCATTTGCGTGTGTACACATACAAGTGTGATAGTATCTGCATAAGATATGCACTGCATTAATGTCGATCAACAATGCATGCAAGCACTATTAACACTGATCTCAAACTCCCCAGAAATATGAAAGAAAAGAAAAGAAATGGATAAACGATATAATGATATGGACGTATTGAAAAAGATAAAAATAATCAAGCAAACTCGGTCATAAATGGATCATCAAGCAAGAGCTCTGGCCAGAAGGAAAGAGGACTCCCAGTCCCGCCGCAGCTAGAGGTGCTGCAAGCGTCCCCTGGGTTGCCGGCCGACAAATCGGTGAGTGGAGGAAGAGACGAATGAGGTGATATTAATGGTGTTCTTGGGGTGCCACTCGGATCTCCCTGGCTTAAAAAACCGAAGTTGGATCCTTGGATGGTGTCACTGCTCATAATAGGTTGGACGTCAAAAGAAGAGCATGGGATGTGGAGATCTGGCAATTGGCTGATTTGGCTCTGGCCACCAATACTTTCAATAGGACTTGTGGTAGGGACGTCTGAAGCAAAGGAAAGCACCTGTAGGGGGCTCAAAAGGCCGGTAGGATCCATGTCACTGGTGGTGATGGTGCTAAGGCTATTGGTGTTGGAGTTACTAGCCATGGCTGCAGCTGACTGGAGGAGGTACTGGAAGTATTGAAGCCTTGCAGCCCGGACAGCCTCAGCCTGAAGGCGCGCGGCGGCATGATCATCCCAGGGGTGGCCATCGACGAGCTCACGGAGGTTGGCAAGGGCAATAAGCTGGGGGAGGGTGGCGAAGAAGTCGGTCCTCGGGCGGTGGGTCATCGGATCAAACCCCATCTGGATCAGCTTCTTCTTGAGGTGAGTGTTCCAGAAGTTCTTGATCTCATTGTCGGTTCGGCCCGGGAGGTTCGTCGCAATCGCCGACCACCTACACGAACCAAAAAGTTTGGCTTCCATTAAGATCAAAGATGGCTCATTGGAGATTATAGAGTGAGCATAGTCGCATGCAGGGAATGTGGAAACATACTTGTTGCCGAGAATAGAGTGGAGATGGAGGATAGTTTGCTCTTCTTCTTGGGAGAATTTGCCTCTCTTGATGTCTGGCCTCAAGTAGTTGGTCCATCTTAGCCTGCAGCTCTTGCCACATCTATTGAGTCCTTCAAGAGGAAAGATAACCAATATTTAGATAGCTGCAAGAGAGCGAGCGAGCGAGCGAGAGAGAGAGAGAGAGAGAGAGAGAGAGAGACCAGCATGCTTGGGGAGAGCTCTCCAGCTGCCATGGCCATTCTCCTGGATGTATTGGACTAGTTTCTGGTCTTCTTCAGGGGTCCAGGGGCCCTTCTTGAGGCCATTCTCAACAGAGCTGGGGGATCTTCCCATAGGTATCCTTCTGGGAGTGGTGGGGTTTGGGTATTGGTGGAGGCTTATATATGACAGCCTTCTCTGCGTTACCCTTACCTCGCCACCCACCAGAACTATGCTTCTTCATTTATACACTTCTTGGGCTTTGTTTCCTTGGTTATTATAGCTTATGGAAAAAGACTAATTAGCCCTCTTAATTATTAACATTTAACGCTTTCTGTTTTAAGTTCTGAGTGGAACATTGCTTGTACATCCGCACGTGCCCTGCACACGTGCAGTGCGAGGACGGGCACATTACGGACAGCTGTGATCCTGCTAATTATGTAATAATTCAAAAGAGGTAGTAAAGTGTTATATATTTCAATGCATGGCTAATATCATGCATCTGGACGCAAGGAGCATTTCATGCTACGTATTTTTCTGAGATATCTTATGCATATATAGTTCTCACCCTTTAGAGGTTTTTTCTTTTAAGATTATATTCCTAAATGTGAGTCCTTTACGAGCATATTATATGTAAATTAAAAGAAAAAACGAAATCTCCAAATACGGAGAAGAGGAAGGGGTTTAGATCAAAAAAATTGAGTTAGAACTGCATAAGTTGTTTGACCACTTGTTAACTCAAGCAAGGTACGTACCTCCTAGAGCAAATTTCAGAAACTAGAATACCGACCATGAGAAATGAACAAAATTTACAAAAGAAAATGGTTATAACTTGAAAAATAAAAAGTAGTCAAAAGAAACATTCAAAAATTAAAATCCAAACTAGCATTTCTCGGCATGCTCTCAATTACATAACATGAATCACAATAATCATCTGCAATCTGGTTCTAGCAGCACATATATATGCATCATTTATAAACCAACATGAACAATATTTGCAACCAATCATTTAATCGACGGAACTTCAACAGCTCTTCACGGATGCCGGACTAAGACCTGTCTAGTGTATTAAATAAGAAATACACTTAGAATTGTAGAAAATTAATTCTGCTTTCATGCATTACAACTAACAAGGTTCATGCCTACTTTCTTTCTCAAATATAATTGTAAGTTTGTTACCTATAATTTGTAGCCAAAAAGGTTATAAGAGAGCACATAAGATGCAGCCTCATCAAAGGCTACAAGGGTTAGCACATTAAAGGGAGACAACTGGAATTTCCAAGGAAAAGCATCGCCGATTGCAATGTCCTATCACGAACACTCCTAGGCCGTCATCAGCTCCATTCGGAGACAGCGAACGTAAATGGGAGAAGTCCACGTGTCTTGGGACGTGAGATCAGAAACCCTCCCCATGCACGCAACATAAGAAAAGCAAATAACCCTCGTCACCACCCCCAACCATCCCCCTATTAATACACAAAACCTTCTCTATCAAGTTTCAAAGCCGCACGACGTCCACACGTTAGACTTATTCTGCTTTGCATGCGTACATAACTTCTCACGTAGACACGCTTTCCTTGTCTCAACCCAAAGCCCACGTAAAAATCCACTTGGGAAATCAAAGATGGTCTTCCAACTATAATCTGACGGCTGGCAACTCTTTCTTATGATCGATGTCAAGCACTATATTAAGATTAATCGAACCTTAGTTTTCTAGGTAGAAACGACCGTACATTGTTTGATAGAAACATGTATTGACTCTAAGACACAGACCAAGAAGATAGGTACGTAGAAAACAACCCACTATAAAGCTTTGAAATTGAGACTATTGAATCATCTTTTCTAGGGATTTCTAAACTACCCTCCATGTACTCAGGGATATGTTACAACACAAGATATCATAGGAGAGACAGTGCACCGTTGCAGACCGATCCACCATTCATACTACTGTGAGAATAGATCTCAGACAGTCATCTTATTACACCATCAATCTTTACTAATCATATAAGTATATCTGAGTATATAATAAATGGTCAGGCCGTGATGATTGACTTTGGAGCTGCAAACAACAAAAATAGATCAAAATTTGAGATTTCCATGTCATGCCTAACAATGTAGCAACTTTATATGCTCAATTATACAATAAATGGATAAACTTAGGTCCACTATTAAGAGCTCATTTCTAGGCTTGACATGTCAAAAAAATTTGTCAAGAATCGTATTAGGTTATATATTTTCTTACTAGGTATTATGATCATGGGGATAAACAGATTGGTTGGCAAGAAGTTTCATGTGCTAGCTCCTTGATATTATCATCTCAGAAGCCATGTATAGAGTATCGAACAATTAGGTGAATGAATACCGTCATCGACCATATAATAATGTTTGTATATAGACCCTCCCAGCACTCTTAGGATTACAAAGAGCAGGCAAAGAACTGATTTCAAAGGAGCCAAAATGGTAGGGGCTGCACCACTTTGGGCTTACAGACATCTAAATTTAAAAGAACGAGAACTGCTTTGATGACCCCACATTGCCCAAACAAAATGCAGCTTGCAAGGAAATTGTTACAGCAAAATCGAGCACTGTTATGTTCAACAGACAGCACCATGCACCACTAATCAGCAGCTCACACATGTACATTTAACATCAAACTGAAATGGGACCCAGAGAGATCTGAAAAGAACTCATGGGTGATACTGACTCATTGGCTGCCCATTGTTCTGAATTTGCTGTTGCTCTCCAGCAGCTTATCCACTTCTTAGGAGGATGGGTCCCGGCGGCGGTCATTGTTCCACAGGGACGTGACAGTTTTCCCACTCCAACCAACCACTCCTCTCATAGGCTCGAAATTATACGTATAATTTTGAGCAACTTGTTTTCTTTGGGCTGAACAGGAGTTTACAATGGTAGTTCCTAATTCACAGCCAGTTGGCCTCCAAAGGTTTTGATGGGGGATATGCTAATATTCCTCAAATCTTAATGATATCCTCTCCATAATTTGTCATTCCCAAATGCCATATTCCCTAATTTTTCCTTTTGGTAATAATGTCTCCTTCCCTCGAAATAAGGAGTACAAGGAGTTTTTGTTAGCAGGGACAACAGCTACAGTTATATGAGATCACTTTGTTCAAAGAAATGGGAAGGATGGAAAGTTCCCAAGGGCACTTGGTAACAAGAGGATGTGAGAAATATAAGTTTATAACGGGGCTAGGGGGGTTAGACATCATAGACACACATAGATGAGAGTAGTTGGATATGAGAACGACTGGTTTCACACGGGTAAATGAGAAAAGAAGGGAATGATATGATACAGTAACAAATATGTAAGAAAAAAAACAAGTGCTGAACCAAATCCCTTTTTAAAAGCGTAAGTGTTTTTGGACTCTCTGCTACAATCATGAACTGATTGGGGTTGGAATCTATTTCAGAACTTCATGCTATTGCCAACAAATCTTAAGATCTGAATCAGGTAATAGTGACAACAATGTGATGATGATGTGTGACTAGAGTCAAATTGTCACCAACGAACCAAAAGAATAATTAATCCTCAAAAATAGGAATAGTCTTTGATGAGCTATATACAGCTTAGGCTGCAGAATCAGTTTAGTCATCTCGAATCAAATGCATACCATCAGCAGTAATTGCAATAATGTTCATGAGATTGAAACAAGCAGATGGTGACACCCTTTTTGACAATGTGGCAGGGTTAGCAACGGAGTTGGTGCAGCCAACAACCAAAATCTCCTCCACCACCTTGATCAATCCCCTCAATTAGGACATTCTTCATTGCTGATGCACTTTATCCCTATCCACAAGCTCAAACAACCATCAGCACTTTCAAAAAATATTCGCCACAATATTTATTCTGGGTTGAATTGTATCCAGAAACTGTGGCAATCCTTTCTTGTAGAGACCTGCCTTGCTTTTGATCTCTCTTCTTCCTCTGCATTTCCTCCACAGTCCTACAACAGTGGGGAAGACTTGGAAGTTGGTTGTTTTATCAATTGGTTGCTTGAAGGTAGACAAGTATTCTAAATATATCCTCAAAGTTCCAAGTCTCATCTGGATGACAATGGTTTTCTTCAAAATTACTCAACACTACAGTTTGTTTCAACAGAAAAACTTTAAACGCCAACTTATAAACAGAGCCTAAGAGGATGGTGGCATCCCTTGCCACTAAGAGTCAATGCATGAGGACAGCAAAAGGAAAAGGGTTTTCTACTTTTCATTTTTCCTCTTTGCTTTCTTTTGCATGCATATATTTTTTGCTCTTACACTTGCATCATTTGGTGTCGGCGACAAGCTAAGCAATAAGCTAAACCCAATATTGGAGGAAAACCTAATCACTCACTCCACCAAAGCTAGGGTATTTGATATTTTGGAAGGTTGCTTCCTCGATTAAGGTTCCTTGTCGGATGGACCACCCTCGCACGAGGAAATGTTATATAAATGAGGGTGTAGATCGTTCATTGTAGATCTCTTATGTCACCCATCTAATGATAGAAAAATTATTTATAAAGGCTGAACTAAACAATTGATTTCCTTGTAGACTTGGTTTCTAACCATGTCTCTCCATTTCCAAACATAAACAGTAACTGGTCAATTAAATTGCATCTCATGCTACAACCAGTAAGAATTCGTGATAAACTGCTGTGTACCAAATCAAAAAAAAAAAAAAGAGTATGAAAAAGGCTAACCAATAAGATGTTTCCCTGTATCTACAATTTCTTTCTTGCATACTCTTCATAAAATAACAAGAGAGTACACTTGAGTAAGACATCATATTCCAAAATGAAATGCTTAAAATAATCAGTTAAAATCTTAGATAAGTGGAAGGTTTTGTCTTTTGCATAAGGTTGTAATGGATTAGCATATTTAAACTAGCGCAAAGTTGAAATTTTGGATATAAAACACAGAGACCAGTATTTAAGGAAGGGAATCAATACCTGCAAAAGTGTATAGCATCCGTGCACGTGAGTCGTATTTGAGTCATTATTTGAAACCAACTAGCCCTTTCTAGACTATTAAGTCCTACAACTGTTAATCAGTATTATATTAAATGTGGGGCCTTGCAAATCTAATGCTAATTTCATCATATCTTTACCATTTCAACGAAAACAACAGGCTAAGATGTTAGTGCAGTCTTTCTTGAGGGGTTGAACCATCACAGCCTAGTGGTTATGACCTGAGTCTGGCACTGTCCATGTCATGGGTTGGATCCTAGTTACTAATCCATCCTGATGTCATTAATGGCAATTAATAGGAAAAATATGTGGAAAGAGAATCATAGTGAAATAATTACAATCATAACAATAGAAAAGATGGGAATAAGAAATTAAGAATTAGATCATCACAGTAATGGAAAGTTATCTAATTATCTTGTTCAGCTAAATTGAAGAATAGTAGCGTTTCAACTCCTCATCTAACCTCTTGTTCTGCAAATTCATGTTTCCTAATTATTTTTGAGAGGGCATATAACAACATCAAAAAAGAAAAGACAAACATCAATCCTTAAAGTAGAATAACACAGAATTGACAAGCATGAACCCCACAACTGAATAAATAAACTAGATATGAAAAAAAAACTTGCCGAATATGAACATAAGCCATTCCACAATATCTCATATTCTACCTTAATGGCATAATAAAGGGGTTTAAGTATTTTGTAGTGAAATTCTTGGATTGGAGTATCCAACCTCCTGCTATGATAAAAACATTTTTAAAAAAAACAAGATAAAAGCCAGTAGCATACAAAGCTGAGTACATTTCTCAATAAACAACTTCCCTTGGTGCTGGGTTTTCCTAACCATTATGCCTAACTCCAGAGGAATTCTTTATCTTCAGTATGTATCAATCAATTGTTTCTCTAATTGATATAGCAGTTGATGTTATGCCTAGGAATACTTATATGCTATATAATGTCTGTAAGCTACTGAATATTGTAATTATTGGGCCAGCAACTACTGTCTCTTTATAGGCCCAACTGCCACTAGCAATGACCTTATTCCCTAAAAGGGGTTAGCGCAAGTCTATTAGAATGATTAATTAATTAAGCAAATTCCACTTGACATTTAAAAACAATAAACACAATTAAGTTCAAATAGTTCCTCCATGTTTAACTTGTTCTTCACTTTGGCACATAGAAGTTTGATCAAGACTAACATCTACCAAATAGCACGTCTCAAATTAATAACTTACATGCTAACGTCCTCAATTTCAAAAGGTCGTAGTTTTTATTGTTTTCTTTCCTTAGAAATATTATTTTGGAATAACTACGTCATAAATAGTTGAGGGTGTTTGATCAGCGGTAATATAACTTTGTCAATCAAACCTGGCAAACATCTATTCACAATCACAGGAACTATTTTCAGTAAACGAAAAAGTCCTCATTAAATCCTTATGCTTGCTATCAAATTATCATGTAGATAGGAGGTGGACCTACAACAGATCAACATGCCCACAACAATGTATACCAATCATCAAAATTAACTAAGCAGAGACACATTCATTCAATTTATGTGAATGTCACTTCTCCCAATTAATATAGCCTTCCATTGGGTGATTTAAAACTATATTCTAATTTATGGTATTTAACATTCTATTCGGTTTAAACCTCTAGCTATCTGTCATTGTTCATTCCTTACAAGATATTTACCATTTTGGCGTCATTCAGTTGTTACCAAGCAAGTCAAATATTTCAGTTCCCTGCCTTCAACCAAAGGCCTCATTTATCCATCAGAATACTAATTTCTTCATATAAACTTTTAACAATTTTAAGACCTTTCCCATTCTTGATGTGTAGCTTTGTAGGTTGCATATTGCATATTAGCTACTCTTTAAAAAAGGAAGCTGTCTTTATTACCCAACATGGACCCTTTTGCAGTTTGATATTATCCATCTATTTTTCTCATTAGTAGCACAAATTAACAAGCATAGGAAGAGAGGAGATGTTTTTCTGAACAGTCATCAAATGGAAGTCCAACTTAAGCATGCATTCTCACTGCATAATCAAATAATAATAGTATGTACCTCGCAAAGAGTTATCAATGGGTATTCTATTAGAGGGAATAGATCAGTACAACAGTTATTTATCTAATACACAAATATATTTTATTGCAGGTTCATTTTATGCAAATTGGATTCCCTGTAGATGAAACCAAGGCCTAAATTTCAGCATAGCGGTTTTCTAGCAGATTGGCTTCTATATATTAGGTGCATGGTGTCCAATACTGACGATTCTAATTATCAGATAATTGATGATGAGTCTGATACGGAAATCTGGTCAGGAATCATGATCCCGTGACATATCATTAGTTTTTGTCTACAATTAGAGACTACAGGCTGTTATTGTTTAGCCATCAATTTGTTGAGTTCTTTATACACAATTTTCGTTTAAAAATTAACTTGATGGTTTTTTAAATGCATAATTTTTGTTCAGTAGATCATGATATGATTCCATAACTACGAATCATTCTAATTAGAGTACAGGTCTAGACCACTCCAAAATTGTTTGTAGTCAGGGTTCATGGTCCCCTGATGGTACCCTACCCTGGTCCTGAACTCCATCCAGTTGCACTGATTGGATCTATGTAGTTATTTGATTGATGAACATTTCTTGGATTTAGCTTTAATTTTGCAGGCTGTACAAAGTGATCCGATTTATGGACGGTAATGTTACCTGTGTGGGTGGTTCATGTATGGTATAATCAAAAAGATGGTCTAAAGTAAGCACCTAACTAATCCTAGAGATGGGAGATCCATACACAAGGTATTTTACAGGGACTGCAGAACCCTCCTAAGGCTGTCTTGCTGTCCAGTATAATTGAAAACCAGTTATCGTATAACTGAGGATGATGGAATGGATTGTTGGAAACTAAGAGATCAAACTGTTCATTGAACAGTGTTCAGCACCATCCATTTTCATAAAAGTGCCTATTTGTGGAAAGATCTACGGTATGAACCCATTTCTGCATGGCTAATGAGGAGGGTTGAAAGCAGGTTGGCACAGGAGGGCATCAAGCATGATCCTTAACTCACTCATATGGAAAGAATATCTAGATTTTTTTTCCAAACACAATGAAATTTGAACCAGCTTAGATCAAGCCGGCTTTTATTATTATCTAACTTTTTGGACTGCACTGAGTCTGGTTTAATTGGATCTGGGACTCTGGTGGAGATATCGATCAGAGAAGAAAGAAGAAAAAGTTTCACTTGCGCCAAGACCTGCACCTAATGATCTTTTGCATCTATCATATCTTCTGAACTAAAATGGTTGGTTCCTTATCAATAGGCTGATTCTGGTTAGAATCAAACTGACAATCATAGTAAGTGGGTCTAATTTACAGGATCAAGTTTAATCAACAAGTCAAAGCCCTGGGTTTTGTTGTTTTTGGGTTAGTTTAAGTTCATATCCAAGGTATTCACTCCACTAAACAGCCCTGCCACACAATATAATATACATGATAGAGGTGGCAGCTCTGAAGGTAAGTAATTATATGATCTGTGAATAGCATGTCCAAGCAGAATAAAATAAACTTAACGCATACTGAAATAAGCAAGGATCTGAACAAGTGTGTTTGCACAGACAAACTCTACTTAGATGATATGATTAATAATAAATGATAATAAGAACAACAAGGAGATTGTTGATAGCAACATGCCCATCTTTGTATAAAAGGACAAGAAAGAAATGGAGCAATAGTGATCTAAAGGAGAAGATAGAAGCACTTTTGCAAGAAGATGGTTGGATAAACATTTAGCCTAGAGGGAGAAAGCATATATCTAGGTAGAGGGAGAAAGCAAATATCTAGGTAACGGTTCAAGCGGGTGGATCAAATCTCTGACATGATCCAAATTGGTCTTGGAACTATGATGAGACTACCTATTTACTCAATGGATTCAAGTCATGTCTAAATTTAATGAGGCGCTCAAACATGAGTAAATTAAGCTAAGTCAAGTCAGGTTAGATCAGAAACCACCAATGCTAGCAAAACCCAATGCAGGGTATTAGATTTTACAATGGGTCGAATCTAGGATTCTAGATCAGGTCAGGACCGATCATTTACAAGTCTGCAGTTACAGCAAAGGAACATACCTTAAAACATCACAATTAAATAGAGTTGCATGCTTGCTAGCATAAGTAATAGAGAACTACAGTCTTTTAAAAAATGACATGATAAGGGGAGCAAGGTATATCATAGTATGCCCCTCTAGCTTTCATGTACCAGAACAGTATAAGACATGATATATCCCCCATATTTAGTCATGGTTCACTAAAACGGACAATCCCTCTGTCAATACAAGTTCATACGGCATGGAATACACTACACAGGATTGCATGGTTTGGCATGGTCGAGAGTCGAAACTTGAAACTTGAAGGGAAGATGTCAGAGTAAATGAAATATCAAGCACAGTCCAAAATATCTTGGGAAAACTAGGTTAATTTGGTTAACTGGCATACTCAATAGCAGTTTGAGAGTAAGGTTAATTCTAATTTATTGAAGAAGTATCAAGATGCACATTGATAAGTTTTGTTTTATTCAATTTTAAGTCATATTTTTCAAATAATAAGGGGAGGTAATTTAGGAGGAAAAAGATATTTAGGAATCCATCGAAACTATTTCTTGCTATACAAACTGATGAAAAATTCAAGATGTTAAAGAATCTGCACAAGGTCTTTATGACTTGGGAAAAGCATAGTGTGGAAAAATAAAAACCATACCAAATTAAAGTTAATGCATCAAGTTTACACATTAAGGTTCAGCAGTGAGCATAAAAAATAAGAAGACAAGTTAGTAACTTTAGGGTCAATCTCCAGCTCTTCAGATTTTAGCCATTCATGCATCAAGAAGGTGTACTGAAAGGACATTAAATTTGTTCCGGATAGCATGAAAAAATAGTGGGAGGGGTGTTAAAAAATAATTGCAGCAAAATAAATATCAAATTGTCATGAGCTACATGAAGGATGGTTTAAGTCAATATCTTTTTTACACATGCCACAGATGAAGATATTAATGATATTTAGGTCTAATCATGTAAGTTTCATGATGATAAGAGACGAATCATGAATGCCATTGTGAAATTATGGAGGAAAAATTTAAAGTGAATAAGGGGAAAGAGAACTAAGTTAAGGAATGCTTATAGCAAGGAAAAGAGGTCTCACTTAGAATAGAAGCTTAGGTCATTGCTCATCAGGACATTTTTGCTACTTCTTCTATATGCTTTTGAAAAAATAGATCTCTCTTTGTATCCACTATGATATAGAACATAGACCTAAACCTAATATAACTAATGAAGGATGAAGTAGAAAGCAAAGTGTAATTGTCACATGCCTTTTCAAGACTATGAAATTTTACAAGAACACCATATGGCCTAAAATTCTGAGGCAATCTGAATGCTGCCACAGAAAGAGTTCATCACATGCACAGAATGTTATGGTGGTGTTGGCTGCTGGATTCTCCGCTGGGGGAGGAAACAGCATGCGTATCCTTAGCAGGTTCGTGCAAGTGCTTGGGCATGCCACTAGTGTCAAAACCAGAAAGAAGTGAGGGTAAAGGGTTGGTAGCATGGTCCTAATACCTTGAGTTTCAAGGACATTCACCACAGTAACATTGCCTACTCAAAAAACGAGGAGGTAGGTTGTAACCAGGGCTAAGATTCTACTCTAAGAACTCCGGATAAACTAGGATAAAGCGAGATAAATAAAGCAAGTAAATTAAGGCTAAATGCAAGGATAAAGTAAAGATAAAGATAAAGATCAGCGATAGGTGTTTGATTGGCCAAAAAAGTCCTTACTCAAGGTTTCTTTTTCATATTTATACAACATAATTCTAAATGATTAGGTAGCCATCAACTCTCAGTATCAATAAATGTCCACATTTGTTCCCCACATATCTCCAGTGATTCTTGTAGTTACGTCCGATGACTCCCACTTTTCTCGTTCCAACAACTACTCATATATTCCCCCATGTCGTGGAACCATTGTCACCGGGCCGAAGGTCTAGTTTTCACACACCGCTGGACTAGATTAACTATGTACCCGATTCTTGAACATCGCTCGACCTATACCCTTATGCTTCCAATGACCATTCGGCCTACCTTGGTTGAACTCCATCCGGTCTGTCAGATGTCACATGTTGATTTGTCAAGTACCATTCATCCTGTTCATCTACATGGCATCCATCCAGGGCAACCACATAGGTTGTAAGGATGTGGAATAAATAGGTGAGCATGCCATATGACAAAGGAAAACTTTCAGAAATGAATAGACTGAAGGAAGTAGGACAAGTACCAATCAAAGAATAGAGGGCCGGGTTATTGATTAAGATGTCACATGCATCTGCAATAAAGGCTAAGAAGACTCCATTTAAGAAAGCACTTGAATTTGTACCAAATGGTAACAAACACAAAGAGGAATGCACTAAAAAGACATGTATGAAAGTTGTGAGAATAGTTCTCTCAAAAAGAAAGTTGTGAGTACTTGGAGGAATGCACTAAAAATAAGATTTTTTTTACTAAGAATGTGGATTAAAAGGGTCTCAAATAATTGGAACAATGATTTCTAGTTAGGTTATGATTATATGTATAAACCATCTAAATAGAGATACTAAAGGGCTAGACTTTGGTCCCACTATAGAAATCTATTGGCCTAATCATCAAAAGTGTTGCAAGCTCCTTGGGCCATTTTGCCATTATTGGGCTCTTATAATTGGATAATTCCAGTTCTAGGTCGCCTCCTGAACCTATCTGACATAGGATGTTTTCTTTGGATGATTTAAAAAAAAAATCATCATCAAAACACAAAATAGCTCTAATAATTGGCCAATTATTAGAAGAGTGAGCAAGGCATGTAATCATGAAAGCAACCTAAGAAGGACAAACATGCTTAATCTAGTTTATTTTCCTAAGATGTGTCAAATGGTTTGAAACCAATTCAAGTTCCTTTCTATCAGGCTTAGTTAAGCATGTAATACGGACCTCACATTAAGATGCCAATCAAAAATGTGAGAAAAAGTGTAGAAAAAACCAAACATACTCGTGCATGTAGAGAAACACTCTCCATATGCAGTATAGCCACACTTCGCCCCCCATATCATGCATCCCATGTGAATCAGTAGTGGACCCCACATTAAGAGGAGGCTATTTGTGATCCACACCACATGTAGACAACCTTCCCCTACACTTATGTGCGCATCTAATAGCCTTCAAAGGTACGGCTGAAAGTAGGTCGGTTATAATCTGTCTATATCTATTTTTGTATCTGATACAGGTCGAATTTGGATACTAATTTCTTGGTCCGATAGGATCGGAATACGGATATGGATATTTAGTATAGAAATTTGCTGGATACGGATCTGGATTTGAATATACTTGATTTTTTTTGGATTTGGATCCAGATATCCATATAATATAGTGCCTCCTTTAAGGTAGAAGGTTCTCTAAAATAAATTGTAAAGCCTAGGATTCAAATCTAAAACATCTCAATTAAAACACAAGCACCCAACCACCAAACCACAGTGCTGCATCTAATTCATATAGGTCATTCTTTTTACCTATTGACAAGCATTAAGGTCATTAGATAACTATTTCGTGTATATTTTTATATTTCACATTTTAATCATTATTTTCTATAAAAATAAATCCTTTTTCTTTGATAAAAATGGGAAATTAATTTTAGATATTTTCATAGCTTTATTGACTAAAAAAATTTATAAATATTCGTGACGACTATATACTACTACATTTATTTATAATTTTTCTTACAAGCTCTCTAAAAAACTAGATAATTCATGATTTTTTATTTATACTATAATTAGAGAGTAATGATAAATAATAATATTTGATTCAAAAAATTATGAATATTCTTTATATTATATTTTTACTTTAAATATTTTTAATTTTTAATATTACAAATCCAATCGAACTAATAACTTGGACTCTTGACTAGGTCAATCTTCATACATGTTTAATAACCATGTCTTAAATATTTAATTATCTTATGTTGCATGCAATCTGCATAGTAAATTATGTTACCGTCCTTTATGATTATATAATTAATATCAATTTTCATCATTGAGTTCTGCTAGAAATCCAATTTATATCCAAATGATATCTGACCAATAGACGTATTTGGATAGAAAAAATATGAATATAACTAACATCTAACTTGCGTCTATATCTGCTCAAGACAATTATGGTTACTGATTTTAGTATTTGTTTAATATTCATATTCATATTTGTTAAAAAAAATATAGATACCAATATGGATATACCAGTATCCGATTCGTATCTAATCTATTTTTAGCCCTACTCAAAGGTATGACTAGTCGAGATACACATAGCACTCAAACTAGGTTGTCTTGGTCGGAGTTTTAAAAATCCTAATTAAGCCGACATATATCAAGCCTATGATTGATCTACTTTATGGATCATGAGAAATGGGCGAGAATTAATGCCTTGTCAAATCTCTGCGAAGATGAAAATTAAGAGGTGCTTGTCTAATAGGATGTTCAATAATCGTGATTTTTTTTAATGGAACTAGGAAAGGGAGATCATTAGCAAGACTATCGGTTGTAAGATGAGAAGGTTGCCTAGATTAAAGTGAAAATTTATAAGAATGCAACAATGATGCTAAAAACTAAATAAAATGCATAGGTTGTAATAATCTATTCAACATGACATGCTCTAGACAATGATGTGAAGGATATTAAAATTGACAAAAGATGATAAATAATTAAATTTAAAAGTTGCAGGAATAAATAGAGATGGAATAATATATGTACGAAGAATTTCTTAAAATAAGATGCACTTTTTTATATACATAATATATACATAGAACCTACCTAACTACCATCTAACAGTGAGATTATTCGAGACTAAGTTGCAAAATTCCCAAAATGAGTAAACTACCATTTAAGTCGTATCATAAGTATGTAATCTAGGGACTACTTCCCCTTCCTAAAATGTTGCATACATTCACCTATTGCAGTAGTGAACAATCATAGAATCATCCTATAACAAGAAAATGATAGTAACAAAATCACCTTTGTTGACTGACTTGCAGAAATAGGGGTGCTTATAACCAAGGTTTTAAATCCCATAGGATGGGGGTGTCCCCGTCTTTTCATCGGATAGGATGCTCTATTGTCCTGCCCCATTCCGGAGGCAATCCCGGTAGGTACACTCCATCTCTCTCTCCTTTCTTTCTTCTTTTCCTTTTTCTTTCTTTATTTCTTTTTTGTCTTCTTCCTTTCCTTTCTTGGGATGGGCATGTCCACGATTTTTCCATAGAAGGGGATGCCCCGTTGTCACCCTGTCTCAGCGGCTATCCCAGCTGAGCATCCTCGTAGGCACCCTCCATCTCTCTCTCCTTCTTCTTTTTTCTTTTATTCTTTATTTATTTATTTATTTGTCTTCTTCCTTTTCTTTCCTCCTCCTTTCCTTTCTTTCTTTTTCTTCTGCCTTCCTGTATTTCCTTTTTCTTCTTCATTCTTTTTCTTACCGCTTCCTTCCTTTCTTTTCTTTTTCTTCTTCTTCTCTCTTTTCTTTCTTCTTTCTTTCCTTTCTTTCTTTCTTCTTCTTCTCCCTTCCTTTTCTTCCTTCTTCTTCTTCTTTTCTTTCATTGTTTCCATTTCCCAACCTCTCCTTCCTTCCTTTCTTTCCTTTTTCTTCTTCTTTCCCTGCATGGATGGATTTCGAAATTCCAAACCCCATCCAATTCCCTCATAGGAATGGGACAGGATAGCCGGAACACCCTCCTTCCTACTAGGGCTTAAAACCTTAGCAGGGAACCTCCAAAATATGTAATTTTTTATGCACCATCATTTTAAGTCTTTATATCACATCTAGTGGTTTGGCATTGCATGTTCCAACCTTTAATACTGAAATCCACAGTAGGTGTAAAGTCACTTGTTTACACCTTATGTATTATAACTACACCTTAAAGAGAACTCTAGAGTTAGGATATGATGAAGCCAGATCACAAAAAGCTGAAACCTCTAAATACAGTGTTTAGTAGAGAGAGGTATTTTTTAATAGGGAGAACCCACATAAACAACCATGTTATTTTCTCTTTTTCTTTTGGGGCCTTGCTATGAAAGAGAGAGCGCAGCCCACTTCCTCAACCTCTTTCTTTGTTGGAAAGGCATGTGCATTACACATTCCCAATACTAGTATGTATATAAATTACTAGATGGGAAAAAGCCCAGCCAAATCAGGGTGAAGGCAGGTCAAACTTGGTCACTAGTATCCAACATCCAATAACTTTACCAACTCAACCAATTGGCACTAATTGCACATTCCACATATCACAATCAAGCCGAGTCAAGCATATTTGTAAAGATTATTGTTGAATTAATATTTTCTTCATTTGCTCCAAAGAGTTACTAAAACTTATCCTTGTGGCTCATCTATAGACTAATCTTTTGATCAAAATATCACATATCTTTTATCACTATGTCTAATCCACATGAACCCATATAACAAAATACATGAGACTAAACTTACCATCAAAATAGGTACTTAGATGCCTAATCTGATTTGTGCAGATTGATTCATGATGCCATTAATGTTGCTAAATCAATTACATGAAGCATGTCCTTTACTTCAAAAAGCTTTTTCTAATTATTTATTCTAATGTGTTTATCTTTACATTTGGGGCTGACATCAGAAATAGTAGTGGTTAAGCAAAGGAGAGGGAAGAGATCATGATAGAGGAGAAGCAAGTAGAAAAAAGGGAAATATCAAGTAGAATCCACCACTTAACTTCAAATAACATAAGACAAAAAAAAAAAAATCTATTTCTCCACTATTCACCATTCTCTACAACATGCTTTATGTCAACAATACATGAAGCTTCATATTCCTCACACTAATACATCTCAACTTGTCTAAAAGACAAATAATCATAACTTTCACAAACTCTAAAAGACACATGCATGAACCATCATTAATAATGCTAGAAACACTAAAACACACATTGAACATACTAACATATATTAAAAGCATAACAACCATTAGATATTAATAACATTATTAAAGCTAGACTTTGACTGTAAACTAGTAAATGGGCTACTCCAAGATGGCCTGTCAAAATGGGATTAAAACCCAAAATGATCAATCCATTGCTCCTGCATCAAATCATTCTGCTACGTGGAACTCGCCCTCACATTCAAAGCTTTTTAAGAATTTGATGGTGTAGGCCTACAAATATCGTTCGTTGTGATGCCCTCAATCTTTGCTTCGTGCATCTCTTATTGAACATCTTCATGCACAGTCGATAATGTAGCCCCACATGATTTTGTTCAACAAACTCTTCCGAAGTTGCTATATTTTCATCCATAAGATGTTGATTAGACCCAACAAACGTGCATTAATCATGAATAATAAGCATGTGTATACTCCTTGCAAGTATGGGCCTTCATAATCTTTGAATAAGGAAAGCAAAGAAAAATCAAGACCATTAATCAAATATGACTCTCACTTTTATCAACATCCAGATGTCAAGGATTCAAGAGATTTTCAAAGTCAATAGTAGGTCTTCTAGTTGTAGATGTCTCAAGAACTAAAGGAGAAGGTCAAAAGTTCTAGGAGAATTCGGAGGATGAGATGTTTTCATATTGGGAGGTCTTAGAGCTGAATTTTTAACTTTAGTTGGCTCCTCAATTCGTGCATTGCTCTTAAGTTGATCATGTGGCTGCAAGGAATGAATCACTTCGGAGGATGACAGTTGCTCATTTGCAGAAATTCCAGGAACCATGAGTTGTGAAAGCAAAGCTTGAAGTTGCTCGAACCTTATCTCTTGTTTTCTAAATTTATTGCTTCTTTGAAAATTTGAATTGATTGGTTACTTCTTTAAAACCTTCATCTAGCCATCCTTCTATTTGAGCCAAGTGTTTTTCATGTTGATAAAGTAACACCTCATGATGTGAAAGAAGTTCTTCTTGCTTGTTATTGTTACAAACCAAGATTTCAAGATATAGATGTCTTCTTGAAGAGGAAGAGGGAAAGACAAGAGAAAGGATAAAGTTTGAATGAAAATCTGATACCAACTGACACTAGAAATAGTAGGGAGTTAATCAGAGGAGAGGGAAGAGATCAAGATACAGGAGAAGCAAGCAGGAAAAGGGAAAAATCAAGTGAAATTCACAACTAACTTCAAATAACATAATGCAAATAATCCATATATTCATTATTCACTATCCTCTGCTGCATGACCTTATATAGATAATACATGACACTTCATACCGCTCATATTAATACATCTCAATTTTCTAAAAGATAAATAATAGTGGCTTTCACAAACTCTAAAAAACATATTCATGAACTATAATTAATAAAGCCTAGAAAAACCACAAGACATATCGAACATAAATAGTATAAAATTAAAGCAAAACGATTACTAACTATTGATAATATAATTAATACTAGACTTTAATTTAGACAAGTAAATGGGCTACTCCAAGATGGTCTAAACCAAATTGTCGATCCATCACTCCTGTATGAGAAAAATGACGCAGCTAGTGATGTTAATCTAATATGATCATTATGTATTAGTTTACTTTTCAACCACTTACAATGCTCCTAATGAAGAAGACCCAGTCATGACTTCTCACAGCCAAACCGCTCGATTTTAGGCTACAAAACTAGTAGCAGCATCCTCTACAAAGCATAGATTTAGTGCATATCAAAGAATAGCAAGGTCAGCGAAACCAATACCGAGCACCGTACCGGTTATCCGGCAGCACGAGTCGGTTCGGACCCGTGTTATACCATATCGGGCTGTACCGACATAGTAGAAGAGGCGGAGGAGAGAGAAAACGAGAGGAAAAGAGAGAAAGAGGAGGCTAAGGGAAGCCGACAGAGAGCCAGTGGAGGCCGAAGAGCCGCCAGAAAGCCGCAGAAGAAGGGCTCCACTCCGGTCTCCTATTTTGTTCGAAAAAAATTAAGTAAAGTCTGCAATAAGTTTGACAACTTTCACTTAAAAATTTTAAAAATAAAATGAGCCCTCCTGCCCCTGTTCAAACGAAACAAGGGACCGAAGCGAGCCCCTCTTCCGCAGCTCCTCCGCGCGGCGACTCCCCAGCCTCCGTCGGTCGGCCTCCGCCTTCCTCTCTCTTCCTTCCTCTCTCTCTCTCCCTCCCTCCCTCCCCCGCTCTCTCTCTCTCTCTCTCTCTCTCTCTCTCTCTTCCTCTTTTTCCTTCATTTTCTTCCCCTCCGACGCCAGTCTCGTTTTTGTCGCCAAAACCGTCCCGGTCCTCGACCGGTACGGCTTGAGACGCTCCGGACAATTCGGGACGGTTCCACCGACCTTGAAAAATAGAATGGCGCAGACTATTTGACATTTATATCTCAATGATTTGGATATGAACTCTACTATTCCATCAAAAAATAAAATCCCTACTGAAATGTTTTCTAATTCTACTTGTGCAATGGAGAAGTTCATTTTTCAAGCCTCCTCGTTTCCAAAGATTCAATATATAACTCTGTTATCTCCAAGAGGAAATCATCTAACAAAAACCCCATATGTCCAATTAATACTAAAACATCCCTTGCATTCCCACCATCAGATCAAACCACCATCCTGGGCAATTCTCTTTTATACTCCCTGAGTTAGATAATATTAGAGAAAAGTTTAGTGAAGAAATTTTGGAGCACAAGCTATGCTCAAGTTTATACAAGCCATCATTCTTTTGCATTCCCTTATGCGATCCACCTGCAACTGTTTTTGCTAAAGAAGCATACTCCACCCATGACTGCTTTCATGGAGCATCATTTCTCTTTCTGTCATATTCCTCCTTCCGTCACAGAGAAGCTCTGCAACTACGCTCATTCTCGTGCAAATTTCCGACAGCTCCATCCATGACTTCCAGTAATTGAAGAGGGACTACCTCATCTTACTCCTAACAAGACCTAAATAGAATCATCTTGATTCGAATATGTTTTAATCCTGCTCCTCTTCTGAGTTGAAATAGTTTGTTTGCCATGTCTCAATTCAGCTGAAAAAAACCTGTTAAAAAGCGCAAAAGCATCATCACCGCTATCAGTGTGATAAGCACCTGTGAGAAATTCTGCATCAACTATTATGCAATTACTCTTTGTTCGGAGAAAGAATGAAAAGAAAAGAGCATGAAATAGGGATTCACATAGAAGAAAATAAAAAGAACAGAAGAATAATGGCAAGCAGCCTCTCCAATCATCAAATTAAATTTTTCTAGAGGGTAAAATAATATTTTCCTATCATTGTAAAGGGTCTTAAACAGAGAACTCGAATGATGCATATCACCTTATCATCTAATTCAACTGAAACACAATTATAAGATCATAACAATCTTATCCTCTTGCAGAGAAAAAGGAGGTGATAGCTAAAATCGAGTCTTTTCTGGTATTATAGACAAACAGAACATTAAATCAATTTCTAAAAAGATTTCGCCAGAAAAATAGGGAAACCTCTATTACCCTTTTCGTAAAACCCGAAAAATCTTAAACAAAACCGCACCTGGTTTGATCTTTTAGCAACCCAAGAGCACTAATCTCCTCAATTTATTCCACCAAAATATAAATCCTTAGTTCATTGATACACTGCTAAGAGAAAGAGCGTTCTTCCTCGGGAACGGCTCAGAGCTCGAGTCCCCTAGGATTTCTGCGGCTGTTCTCGGAGGCGAGCGGACCTCAGAGTGAAGGGTAGGAATAGGAATCCTCCATTTCGAGTCCATCGAGCTCTACGAAAGAGGCAGAAGCGGACGATGGAGGAGGCCAAGGGGTTGGGAGAAGGAGAGATGCGGAGCCGGCGGCGGAACAGCGAGTGGCGCGGACGAACGGAGGTTCGGGAGGCGCGGACGAACGGAGGTTCGGGAGGCGCGGCGGCGTTTTCTAGAGGGTTCGAACGCGGCGCAAGGAACTGTTTCTAGAAGCGGCAAGTTTAATATCCAATTCAAATTTCAATGCATACGTGATCGACTTTCCACCGCTCCCTCGTGCCATCTCTGTCGCGGAAAGCCCGCAAAAATATGCCGCAGCATCCTTCATAAAATTTTGACTAAATTATAAGAAAATTCAATTATACTTATATTCAACAATATATAAAATTTATGTTCATCTTTCTAAATTAATTTTTAATTTATAATTTAACATAATGCTAGTCGTTAATTTTAAATAGAATTCAAAATTATATTCAAAAATTTCAAAAATAACAAAAATAATCCTATACGGCATGAGAGCTACAGCTATCCAAAATTATATGTTTTATGTTTTACAGAAAAAGACATACGTATCCTTCTTCTTATTTAAAAATAATTTCATTTTTTACATAAGATAGATAGTTTCACCAATGCTGTTACTTAGGTGTTAATTTAATGAAGTGTAAATATAAATTTGTACAAATTATTGATACAAATATAATAAATATAACATTCATGAAGGTTTTTATAATTTACTCTAAAACTGTTAGCAAAACCTATCTCACTGCATTCACGATAAATATTAGACTGTAAACAAATATACTAATGATTAGTCATCTTACCATCACTCAATTCACTCATCCAATGTGAATGCACTGCTGGGGACATTTTTGACATCACCTATCTTTCATGTATTGTGTCAATTCTCGACTACCATGCAGGAGTGGTGATCCAAACAAGGAACAAAAGGGTGATTACATGTAGTAATACATTGTCCAAGTCATTTACCTCTATGAGTTCTTAAATATCAATTTGAGAAGACACTGTAAACAATAACCCATTGATTCACTGCTCAGTTCATCAAATCTAATGCAACAGCTACGGATTAGTGCTACCCACCTAATCATCAGCTTTATACAAGACTGATGATCTGAACTAGCAACAGTATTCTCTAGCATTTTTAATTCAAAAATAGATAACCCATAGCTGCATAGATTTTTCAATCGTTATGCTTGCAAGCCACAGTATCTAAAGAGATGTTTGTTTGCCCAAATATCCCATCCAGCGTGCATACATGGAATATGTAAAAATTTAAACTCTCAAATTAAGTTGGGAATTGATAGAACCATATACACAATGTATGGCTGATAGCAGTTGATGCATGG